>NC_050447.1:64592096-64772096 GCF_903995425.1 Onychomys torridus
TGCCAGGGTCCAGTGAGAGACTGTCTCAAAAATAAGGTAAAGAGACAATTCAAAGGCACTTGAAAAGATTATCTCTAGACCCCATGTGCATTGAACATACAGGTATACCCACTCTTTTAGATTTGCTTCTATTGCTGTTACAGAAGACCTTGATGAAAGCAATCTAGAGAGAAAGGTGTTAATTTCAGTTCACCATTATGGGAAACTCAAGGCAAGAACTTCAAATAGTTAGCCTCAGCACATCCACAGATAGCAGGAAGAAATCAATACATACACACTCACTTGTTTGCTTAATTGCTTGTGTTCACCTTGATTTTTCCATTCTCACGTAGTTTAGAACCCCTGCCTTGAGAATGATGTCACTGACAGTGGGCTTGCTCCATCTATAAGTCAATTAGCTTAGAACAATCCCCCACAGAAATGCCCACATGCCAGCCCAATGTATATAATCCCTCATGAGACTCTCTTCCCTGGTGATTCTAGATTGTGTTAAGTTGAAAATGAAAGCCAACCCTCACACTCACATGCATCACACACACACACACACACACACACACACACACACACACACACACTCCACATGCTATAACTCCCTTGCCTACCTTTAGAACATTAGAAATTGACACTTCTTTATAATTAAACTCATGCTTTGTCCTTCTACCAGGGAGTTTGACAGGTTACCAACAGAAGGGGGAAAAAGATGTTGTGGAGTCTCGAAAGAGAGACATAATCTGCACAGATAGCTGTATCAAGAGAACTCTAAAATGGCTAGCTTTACACCCAAAGCCAGAGTCATCATTAATACTAATCCATTCTCCAATAAGTAGATGATCTCAGAACCAATATAATTCATATGTATTTCCATTTCTTCATACACTGATACTTAACTTGAATCATTAAGGGGATGTTGCATTCATTCATAATCTCAGCTCTTTTTACAGGACATTGAACTATTATTATCCAGTGTCCTTCAACACATGTCCACACACACAAGCTTGCATACACATTCATGCGCTTGTAATTACACAGTCAATTTTGTTGTTACATTATTGCTTGTTAGAGTCTCTGGATATATTCAGGGTTCCATAACACATTGTTTTGGAGCACATTCAAGAGAAGATTGAGTAGAAACTTTGTGTTTTCAGGAAGTTATGAAGATTTTGAACAAGAGTGATCAGACTATAATGAGCACTTAACTTGTAAAAGCAAACCAAATTATCCTTGTATCCTAGGTTCTGGATGACAAGGCATCACCAGGAAAACAGGTTTTAGTATGTACTGCATATGATTCACAAAAGTATCTGTTAACAGCAAGGGGCCATTTTCAGAGTTCTGATGTCTGGTGTCTACTTGGCTTTTACAGAGCTGTTGAGCTATCAGAAAACTAATTATGGCCCCACGTTACATCTTAGTGCAGGGACAATGACTCTGATCATGCCCAGGCTTAGGGACTGTGAGGTAGTGTATTCTTGATTACTGTGGGAGCCCTGCAGAAATGTAATTCTATTTATTAGAAGCAGAAAGCTTATAAGATGGCGGGAAACAGTGGGTGCCAGAAGAAAAGCTGAGACCGTAATGGGGTTCCGAACGCTTGCTCTGGAGAAAGCAGAGATGCTGCTGATGTTGTTTGCATTTCTCTTCAGACACAAATCAATTGGCCACTTTGTCTCGGCAGGCCGCTGCAGATGGTTTTCATATAAGTTATTGATGATCTTACTTTTAACAAAGAAAGAAGATGAGATGGGGGAAATGTATGTAGTGAAGGGACTAAAACAGGTAGGTCTCTAAGAAGCAGTTTAAAGGAAAAATAAATCATTAGAATCTATCTGGGGACACTTTGGCTTTTTTGGAAACCAAATGCTACAAATGGTGAAATTTTTCTAGATATAAAAAAATTCAGTCATTCAAACTTTCAAACTTTAAACTATTTATATAGAATACATAATAACTGAGATAAATTACATAGAAATTCTCATAGAAGGGTAGATTTGATAAATCCATCTTGTTATATCTTCAAAGGCAAGGCATCTTGAAAACTGGTTTCATGGCCTTAATCCAAATAGTTATGATATATAATGACACACATAGGCTACAATGACTTCTTTGCTTTTCTATGGTCTGTGATGACCTCACACAGTACACCTTATTCCTTTGTAAGTGCTGCTAGTACTTTCTTGTGGGTAGGAGATTGAGTTTGCTATGGATTTGTTAAAAGCTGAAGTGGACAGGTCTGTACGTGAGTGACTGTTGGGAAAGGCCTAATGATGTTAGTGTGTGAGTTCCATTTCCTGAATTACTTTTGAAGCCATGTTGCTTGGGAGTTAAAATTAGTGAAAAATATCACTTCTAGATATAAGAAAAACCCCGTTTTTTTTTTTCAATAAGATGCATTAGAATACATCAGAGAATCACAGGGAAGCAGGGGACAGGAGGCCACTTTTCCCTAGCCAGCAGCTTGTCTGGGCATTCCCAGCTCATTGCAGGGTTAGAAAGCTGCAGTCTGCTGTATGACTGAGGACACATATCAGCAAAGGAAAGAACACCCAGCCCCAGGATATGCCTTAGATAAGGCTTTGCATCATGAACCAATAGGAAAAGCAATCTGAGCAGGAGGCAATACTACACAGGAGGAAGAGGAAGACTACCTCCCTGAAGACCTCAGCCAACAAGAAATTCAGGGACAGAGAAATTAAGGTAGGGACATCAGTGCCACTGTTTGGTGTCAGATTTGCATACCAGTATCTGATGGTGTGTTTGCGTTGGCCTTTTCTCTAGGTAATGGCTGACTTCACAAGGTTGTAAAACAAACTGCTTCGCTGTTGCTACTCTGAGTACTCCAGTACTTTTATGAAGTGAAAATCAGTGTTTCTCACATGAAAAATTAGTGTATGTTGTGTGTATACAAGCACAGTGTGGAAATTAGAAGGATCTTTATTGCCACTGCAATGGGCCCATGAGATCACGAGCATCCTTTCTGTGTGGGTGGAATCAGGTGACCTTCAGAGCTAAGCTGGACAACTGCTGTTACATTAGTAATTTTCCTGGTGACTGTGACAAAATGCCTGACCTTAGAGGGAGAGGTTTCCTCTGGCTCACAATCTGAGTTTACCATGCATCATGGCAGAGAAGGCGTGGCAACAGGAGTGTAAGGTCACGTGGTATCCACCATCAGGAAGCAGAGAAAGGATTTTTGGTGCTTCGCTGTTTAATGTTTATTATTAGTTGGGGACTTTAGGTATGAAATGGTGCTGCCCACAATCAGGATTGCCACATAGAGAAGACAGTGTTTGCCGAGGTCCTCCCCAACACTCTTTCTGCTCCCATCCCCACACCACCCCCGAAATTAGGGGAAAGTATACCTTGTTGTTGTTATTGTTTTAAATACCATTTCAGACCATCCAATGAGACCAATAATAAGGGGCAATTATTTTTGACTATGACTCTTGACTTCATCCACTTTCCTCTGTCTGGTGTCCTCAAGGCCTTGGGGTTAAATCAAAAAATGATGCCATCTCTCCTTCCTATACTATTTAGTCTCAAGTACAAAGGTAGTCCCACTCCTAGTGTACTTGAGCACCATCAACTTCCAGAAATGAAAATTCTTCCCTTATTCATGCTCAGTACTTTACCCAGTGCTGACTGCTGTCCCTGAAACCTCCAAGCAGTACCCTGATAATGACAATGAATGTTAGTGATCCACTTAGGAAGTCCAGGTCAGACTTCCTCTGTCCTAGCATGTCTGGCTTGCTTAGGTATAAGTCATGATTCCATAGCTCAGGTTCATTTTTTTTCTAGAGAGAAGCAGCTTCAAAATATTCCCAGTAAAGCACATCCTTCTTGAATGGATAGTGACTTGAGATCCTGGCCTCAGGTTCTGCCAAAAGTCAATGTCAATCCCTAGAGTCAAACCAGATCTTGACTTTCCTTTGTTCCTCCTAAACTTCTCCAAGATAGCTCAGTGTCCAGGGAAGGATGCATGTTGTCTCTAGAATGTGTGATTCGCTGAAATAGAGTTCTGTTTCACGTGATCTCATCAAAGGCAGGTTCACATCTCAGTACACAGAACTTAAAGGGACCCCCTAATTAACCTGCTACACTTCTCTCAATTATTCAGAGTCCAAATGGTAGACAGACTACACATTCCATGCTAATTCCCATGGCCTTTCTCAGCCAATTATCTGCCTATATGCATTTTACCTGTAGTTTGGTGTATTTAAAGTAACCTCTTTCATTTTTAGTATCCCCTAAAGACCTTCACATTATGGTTCTTCATATAATGTCACACATTTAATCTCTTTCCCTGGAAGATGGAGAAATTTCTTTTCCTTTTTCTTTTTTCTTTCTTTCTTCCTTCCTTTCTTCCTTCCTTCCTTCCTTCCTTCCTTCCTTCCTTCCTTCCTTCCTTCCTTTCTTTCTTTCTTTCTTTAAAAACAACAACAACAACAACAACTGTGGACTGAACTCTAAAGAGTAGCATGAGGCCTGCTTAGGTCCTTCACTAAAAGGAAATCACAGGCACCTTGGCAGTTTTTCAAACAACTAAAGAAAAAGGGTCTGTGTTCTTGCCTTTAAATGGACCATAATCTTTTAAGTGGCCATTACATCCTATTGTTTTAGAAGTAGAACAGAATACAACACTACAAAAATAAGTAAAGGAGAGCAACAGATGGTGCCTGTGTCCTCACATAAGATTAGTTCTTTGCCTTGAATATCCATCCACAGATATAAACTTGGGGGCTAAGGAGCTGGCTCGGTGGTTGAGAGGACTTACTATTCTCATAGAGGACTGGAGCCCACACTGTAGGGTGGTTCACAACTTCCTGTAACTACAGCTCTAGGTATACATGTGCCTACACACACATAGACATGTGCATGTACATATACTAAAAAAACAAACTAGGAACTGACAACTTGGCTCAGTGGGACTGTGCCTGCCATAAGACCTGGAAACCTGAGTTTGATCAGTTAGATACACATGGTAGACTCCTGAATTCTGTTTTCTGAGTGCCATACATGGGTCATGGTATGCATGTGCCTGCACACACATATGCGCGTGAAAACGCACACACACTAAAATGTAAATTTAAAAAATAAAATCTAAGAAAACATTGTAAAGTATATTTTGGAACATATGATTAAAAAATAACTTCTTTTGTGTATGTTATTTATGAGTATCCTACATTAACAATCTCAGTGAATCATAAGATAATTTAGTGCACTAAACCTCATTGGAGGGTTAGTAAAAAGAAAAATAAGTAGAGGGAAAATAAAAGAAGGCATAGTAGGAGGAAAGAGAGCTTGAAAACCCACCAGAGCCACTAAGTAAAGCGCTAGAAGTCAATACCGACAGGCAGGGATTTATGAGCAGAGGACTGAGGCGTCACAAGGAAACTGTTAACCTGCAAGGGTGATGGTGCAGAATGGAGAAACACCTAAGGCTGGAACACCAGTGAAGAAAGTAGCCGAGAGCCCAGTTTATTCAAAGGCTGACACCACAGGAGGAAGGTGTGCTGTCGGTGTCCACCCAGCAATTCCCAAAGAAGAGCAGAATTCCAAGAACACTCCATAGTTAACTTAGCAAGGGTGTCTCAAGGAGGCTCTCATGCCACCTTCTTGCTGTGTTATTTCAGAGTGGGTCAGTTAATAAGTACTAACCTTCCCATGCCTTCACCCAGGTATAGGAGGGAGCCAGAAGGGCAAACCCTTGAGTAGTCAAGTAAACACTAACGCTGCACTTAGCACCACCATAACTTACTCAACAGACAATGATAACAAAAGGAGTCGAGAGCCTTACCCTTTTTAAACTTCATCTTTATTTTTGTCAGTTTTTCACATGCTGTAACGGACCCATAGAATTTCTAATAAAATATACCCTATTTTCATTCCTAATTCATGTCAGAAGCTTGTCATTTTTTTTCATTTCCCAATTCTTTGTGGTATTTTTATTGAATATTTCTCATTATTGAAAATGTTTGGATTTCAATTTTGATGTTGACTTTCTACTCCAGGTACAGGTGGTTCTCCCAAGCACCAGGTTGTACATGAACACACACACACACACACACACACACACACACACACTCATACACACACAAATGTAAGCACGTACCACATTCCATCACTTCTACCATCAGTAACACAATTATTACTATTGAATGTGATGTCATAGTTTGGGGCAAATAATTATAAATATATTGTTTAGAGTTAGCCTTGCAATTTATTATAAAAATACGTTATAAAAATAACTCATTCTTCCAGTGTCTTAGTTTCTATGAAGTTAATAATAGCTTCCTGATTTTATTTTACACAGATTCCTGTGTAACTGTCACTAATTAACTAAAAACAAATCTCTTTAAAACAATAATATAGGTCTCTGAGAAGTTGAATCACGTGATACCCATAACTCATGTCTGTTTGCTTTCTTGTTTTATTCCTCTGTGTCGGTAGGCTATATAGGCTATATTTCTAGTGCCTTCATGAGAAATGTGTATGGGTGCTGATTCTCTGAGTCTGTGAGTATAGGTAAATGTAGATATCAGTAGACAGATACAATTTTTAAATGTTTTCATTCATACCTGATAGGCAGTTAAGTGAGTATAAAATATAAAGTAGGAACTTACTTTCCCCCAGAGGTCTGAGTGCCTTGTTACACCATTGTCTTCAATCTCTTACTTGGTGGAGTATAGTTCTGACTGGTAAATTCTGAGAAAATGAGAATATAATAGGGTTTGAGGATACTAAGGTCAACACTCGGTGTCTAGATTTTTTAATAGAACTCTTGTCTCAGTACAACACACTTGGCATCTCTACGTTCCAAAATGTGTCTGTGGATCTGAGCAACCCAACATACCGCTAATATTCTATCAGACTAGGGGACATGCAGCCTTCTAAGTAAAAACCATACAAGAAAGAATCTGGGGAGTCTGACGGCTTCTTACTCTGAATTATAATTATAATCAAACCCTTTATTTTAGTCCTGGAGTTTAAGACATGCCTGGTATCTCCAGACCCTGACTTTCTGTGGTTTTATATATATATATGTGTGTGTATCTGTATATAAATATATATAATCAGCTGTGTATTTAAGTTTAAGTTTAAGCTTTTTATGTTTTATTTGCTCAGTCAGTTATTCCTCTATAACCATCCTCAGAATTCTGTTACTGTAGGTCTTTTCCTGCTTAATTTATCTGTATGTATTTGTGTATATGCATCATTTTATAACACATTGAGATATATGGGGAAGAATCAGAGACAAACTTGTCACTTCTATATTGACCCGAATATGTTTCTGTTTTACACGAAATCTTCCTGAATGCTTCAACAGGTATATTACTTAGTTTTAAGACCTTTAAATCTCTCCAGTTTAAAGAAAGAAAATAAATGAGTTGTTGTTGTTGCTTTTGTATCTGTATCTGTGCTATGCTCCTGTGTTGAGGTTGGAGGTCAGAGGCAGTTCTGGCCTTCTATTCTGTGGGTCAGGGTATCAAACTCAGATTGTCAGACTTGGTGGAAAGCACCTTGGCCTGCTGAGCTAGCTCACCAGCACATAAGTTATTTTAATGCTGCATACATGGTAAGTCAGAGACTATCAAAATATTAAGGCCCATGATAAACTTGTAAATTACCTCAGCCAGTGCATTTTAAATCAATATATTTATTAGAAAAGGGTATACATTTTTAGATTAATAATTTCTTCAAATGCACGTTTGGAATTTGTGGTATTGTGTTCAAGATATATATAATCACTCCTTTGCTTTTTCCATCCATGAGCTACTCAGATAACTAATAGAGCTTTATATTTAGTTTAAAATAATCCAGATATGAAACATATGTTAAGCTATAGGGATTCCTGGATTGCTGTCATAATCTAAATGTCTTAAAGGAGCAGGGATTTCATACAATGACATTTGACATGGTTATCATGATTGAACTTCTGATTCTATGGAATCATACTAAAACATTCAATATTTATCCTGTCTTGCTGACACCCTTGTCAGATCTGATCAGATTTCCAGTCAAAACATTATGTCTCTAATTATACTGCAAATGGCCTGAGATTTGAGAACCAACATGTTTCCTCTCTCTACCCTATTCTCCTCCAACAAAAGCGGCCTCTGCCAGAACTGAACTGGCAGCCTGGAGCATGACTCATGAGGTAGAGTGGGATTCAGCTTGGCTTTTCTGATGGCTGCACAGTGCCAAAAGGACCAAAATGTGTTTGTTTCTACAAAACAAGCCATGTTCACAAAGCAACACACAGGGCATAGCTATGGAAGGAGGAGAATGCGATGTGTTCTGTGCAGCCTGGCCTGTCTGCTGAGGAGATGTGTGCTAGCCCTGTTCAGCACAGATGCTGCACAACGGCTTGGGAGTGCCTCACAAGACATGCAGCTATGACTGGTTTCCTTGTCCAGTGCTTCTGGACCAGTAATTCAGAAGGGGTCTCGCAAAGGCTGGACGGTGGTGGCGCATGCCTGTAATCCCAGCACTCGGGAGGCAGAGGCAAGTGGATCTCTGTGAGTTTGAAGCCAGCCTGGTCTACAAAGCGAGTTCCAGGACAGGCTCCAAAGCTACAGAGAAACCCTGTCTCGGAAAACAAAACAAAACAAAAACAGTCCTTTAAGAAGATTCTGTGACTTAAATCATCTCTTGCCATAAAACCTGGCCTTTGCCAAGAAGACTTCAAAGGAATAGCTCTTGTTAGACCTCTTTGGTATGTAAAAATGTTTTTTGCACTGGGCGGTGGTGGCGCACCCCTTTTATCCCAGCACTCGGGAGGCAGAGCCAGGCGGATCTCTGTGAGTTCAAGGCCAGCCTGGGCTACCAAGTAAGTTCCAGGAAAGGCACAAAGCTACACAGGGAAACCCTGTCTTGAAAAACCAAAAAAAAAAAAAAAATGTTTCTTGCTACCCCAATACACAGAAAATTTTAATTTGTCAAGTGATTGAAGAGATGGCTCAGCTTACTGTTCTTGAAGAGGACTAGAGTTCAGTTTTCTGCATTCATGTTGGACAGCTCACAACTGCCTATAAGTCTAATTCTGCAGCATGCAGCACCAGTGTTCACATTGTGCATAAACATAAACAAAAATTAAAATAAATCTTATTTTTTAAAGACTGATTACTTCACATAAAAAATAACCCACCCAGTGGAGCTTCTTGCAAATGGGAGGGCATGTGTGCTTCTCACTGCCTCTCTTCTTTAATAGTTTTGAAAACCCCAGTAAGGTTCATTCAGTGGTGTACACCAGGCCACAGTGACGCTCACAGGCTTATTTTCCTCCTGGAAAGTGATTACCTCATTCACATTTCATTTTTTAAAATTGCTATTGGTCATTGCTGACTACATCACACCTTATAATCAAAACCCTCTTCAAACCTTCACTTGGGCAGATCATATAGTCCCAATTAAATAAAACTTCAGTATGGCTTTAAACCACAACCATCAGGAGAGCTATGTGTGTGAAGAGTCCTAGTCATCACTATATCTGTATGCTAATCATAGCAGAGTCTATCTATGCCTATATGTCAATCACAGGGTCTGGCACACAGTTGAAACTAATAAATGTTTGCTGAATTAAATGTTTTCAAGGCTAATTATTTTTAAGCATTTAATATTTTATTGGCATACACTAACTATACATAATAAGGTTTTTACTGTGACACTTTATACACATATATAATTCATTTTGATCATATTCACCCTTGGTTACTCTCTCTGATGCCTCTCCTACTCACACTGATCCCTTCCTCTTCCTAGCCACACTAATTTATTCATGACTTGATCAGGATTACATATGAGTTTACCCACGACAGTTATGGAAATACTGAAATACTTCTCAAACCCCAGAGTCTGTCTCCTTAGGTATCTGTATCACTTTGACCTTTCACCCATGGCTCTTCTAGAAGTTTTAAAGATCCAGCAGGATACCCCCACTTAGCTAATGGACTGAAGGCTTGGCTCTAGCACTATTAAATCAATATATATGATCAAGAATGATACTTCAAGACAGAGAAATTCAAATCACAGACCACAGTGTTACCCAAATCTTCGTATATCACACATTCCATCTGAATCAACGGTGGAGGGGCTGTGTCCAGAGGGAACGCTTCAAGAAAAATGTTTGAGAAGCATCGGGAAGGGCCAGGGAGGTAGCCCAGCTGGCAAAGTGCCACCTTGCAAGTGTAAGATCAGAGTTGATCCCCAGAATCCACATCAACCAAGCATGATGGTACATGCTTATAATCCCAACCCTGGAGAGGTAGAGGCAGGTTACCAGGGCAATTTCCAGGCCAATGAGACACCCTACCTCCCAAAACCATGGATGATGCTGTGGAACACCTGTAGTTGTCTTCTGGTCTTTAGATGCACATATGCATATGCACCCCTGTGCATGCACATGTGAGCACATACACACACACACACACACACACACACACACACACACACACACACGCCTGTGCAAGAACACACAATAATTAAAAGGAACATCCAGGAACAGGAAGCCAGAGCCCACACCATGGGGGAGAAGGGGAGGTGGTTAAGGAGCCATAAATGCTGAGTCAGCCTAGCCCACTGACAATACACTGATAACAGCATCAGACTTTTCAAAATCTCCCACAAGCACAGCATTCACAGAAATAAAAATTGACAACCCTTTCAAAACGTAGAGAAGAGTCTCACTTGCTGAATAATTTACGAAGCTCCCTTTCCAGGGCTAATCTGGCTTGAATGTTTTTTTTTTCATTTTTTACATTTGTATTTCGTTCTATTTTACTCCTGGTTAGTGTCACAGGATAGCAGGAAAGCGCAGGGAAGGAGGTCATGATGGAGATAGGACACATCCTCCTTCCATTGTTTCCTTTGTGCGTTCTCAGTGGAACAGCATAGAAAAACAAGCACTTTGCTTCTTAGGAACACCTGGAGACATGTTTGTTCTGCACTTGGCTAAAGATGCTCTCCACATTGTTACTTGAGAGATAGAAGTTCTAGTAATAAACTTGTACATGTCTTCAGATCTATAAATGGTTGGCAAATATCTGGCAACACAATAGTTGGGGTTGGTGTGCATCTCCCATTATCTGTCTTAGAAAAAAACTGGAATGAATGTAAGAAATAGCAGAAGACATCTTTGCACTTTGGAGCACATGCCCGGCACATGGGTGCTGCCTGCAACCCAGTACATGTAATATGCATTATACTGATCTGCATTTAGGACTTAGGTTGTCTCCAGTCTTTTAACCATACAAAGATAAAAATACAAACAAATTCTTCATCCTGAGAAAAAAATAATACAAATATTTACATTTTTTCAGAGTAACGTCTTGCCCTCAAGCAGGGGGATATCTATTATTTTCCATTACCGACGACAGTATATTGATTTCAGTGCACCATGAGACTATTTAAGTGACATGGGCAGCATGTTCCAAATTCAAGATCATTTTGCATTCAGGTAACTGAAGATATCTATTTAATGGCTTGCTAGTCTAAGAAAACAAAAACTTCTGTTGCAACTGACAGGACTCGGGCTGCTTTCACAGTTCTATTTACACCATGTGCATTGACCTCCCTCTACGGGCAGTTCACAGGGAAGACAAAGCGTCTGCTGATGACCTCCACTTAGCCAGACTCAGTTCCAGCTCTCCCAGGAAGCACAAGCCTGTAATTTTTTTTCTTGCTTTGTCCTCTTGGTGCCTATTGTCTTCATTTAGTTAAAAAAAAAAATATTTTTTGCTTTCATTTCTGTTCTAGTTTCTCTCTCATACCATTTCCCACCCAGGAACAGTACCTTGAACTAATTTAGAGCTGATATCTCAAACCCCAAATATTAAGTGCATGACTAAGAAATCCCCATTAAAAAGCCTAGTCCAGTCATCTCTCGTCTGGGAAGAGTTGGCGTTGCTCTTGTCTACTTGCAGTGGGTGTCCCAGTGCCCCCTGGAGGACAGAGGTGGGAAATGCAGGCTGGATGACAGCAAAGTATCATTACAGAGCACCTACTTCCAGGGATGGCTTTGCATTTAACATGGCCTGTCATGTAAACTTCAGAAACAACCTATTGTTTGGTAAAATAAATAATACAGAAAAAAAGCATCAAATAAAAGAGGCAAAGATACTCCCCTATCCGACTTTACTACAATCACCATCTGGTGAGCATTCTTCCCATCTTTTTCATTTATTCGTTGACTCACAGTTCACTGAGCACTTGCCATGGGCTAAACTCAGAGTTGCACACTGGGGACATAGCATTCAGCAGAGCAGATGAGGTCCCCGTTCTCCTGAAACTTCTCTTTGGGTGGAGGAGGGTAATGGGGGCGGAATAAGGAAGAAAGCCATTAGACAAAGAAGTCATTCTTATTAAAAGTAGACAGGCAATCAAATGCTGTGTGAGCCAAGTTAATAGGGAGGTGGGGAGAAGGTCTGCCAGCCAGGGACTTCGAGGAATATTCCAGGGAAGGGAACAACCAGAGGGTGAGGCAGTGTGCAAATGTCAGCAGGCCTTTCTTGTTGGGAGTGTTGAGATTAACCTGTGATCTCATCATCCAGGAGGCTGAAGGCAGATTTCAAAGACAGCCTGAGTTACGTGGTGGGCTGGGTACCAGGCTTGGGCTACATCATGAGAGCTTGATTCATAAAAATTAAGATGAATAGGGAGAAGAGGAGAAGGACATGGAGAGAGCGATGGTGACAGGTGAGATTGGGATGGTAGTGGCGGTAGTGTGTGTGTGTGTGTGTGTGTGTGTGTGTGTGTGTGTGTGTGTGTACGTGCACGCGCGTGCACGTGTGTCTGTGCCTGTGTTAAAATGGAGGGGGAAAATAAGAGAGAGAACACGGAGGGAATGGGAGGGGAGGAGAGGGACAGGAAAGGGGAAATGACATTGTGTCCATGTGTCTAGGAGCTACACCCACAGAAAATAACATGCAGATTAGAGGTGATGCCAGAGGAAGCCAGATCTTTCAGAATCAGAGGGGCCTTTTTAAGGACAGGATGGTTATCAGGGGAACAACAGGAAGGGACAACAATAGGCAACGGATACAATTAGATTCCCATCTTTAAGAGCACCCCTGACTGCCCCATGGAGAATGGACGCAGGCGAATAAAGGTGGAATTAGGAAACTTCTGAATAAAGAGCCCTGGCCCAGCAATGGCATCCCCAGGGAAGGGGCAGCTGACCTCTTATGAAAGACTCTAATGCTCCTATAGGGGACCATTAGTGGCTTGTGGTTTGAAACAAGCCCTTAAAGAAGATTATTTGAATTTTGGATTGAGAGTCACTTCCAATACTCAGTGACTGTTTCTTCTGGGATAATGTAATAATCTTGGGGCTGAAGCGTTTACCTTGCTTCGGCTCTGAAAGTCTGCAATCACTTACACAACCCACCGCTTGCTTTCTGCAGCCTCCAGATGCACATCTGTCATTGAGTAATCAGGTTTAGGCTAACATTCAAAGGCCCTTCCATTGGGCCTGCTTGCTGGCTTGCTGCAAGCTCAGGGGGCTAGATTATCTCTGAAAGTGTGGTCCAAGAGAGGATCCTATGGGCCCAGCTCCAGTAGATGCACATGGGTGCCTTGTCCACAAAGACTTTGCTAACACCAAGAGACAGTGCACAGTCATAATCTTCTCCACTTTATGCAGCCATAGTGACAGCTACAGATCCATTCCTCTAGTACCTAGCTTTGTCTCGGGTAATCATACCCATAGCTGAATGGGCTCTGGCTGCCTGCCTCTTTATGTGTGCTAACAATATATAGCTGTTGCTGCTATATTTTTTCCCAAAATGCAAATGTGTTCCAGTTGGATTGAGAGATTGGGGACAGTTTAAAAAGAATATGAATTTTCTGTTTTTCATATGCAATTTCATCTATAGAAGTACTTGGGGCACACAAAGCTAAACCAAGCATCCTGGAAAGCCAGTAATATAGCTATGTCCACCTCAAATGACAGCCAGCTACCCTCAGGGCCTCAGGTGTGAATCATAGTAGGTGCCACATCCTTATGTCCTATCTTGAATAACTATCCACTGATTCACTGGAAGATAGGAACAGCAACTCTTTCCACAAACTTAGGTACTTTTCAAATTCATTGAAGCATTTGTCTGTTTCTCAATGTCTTAGTTAGGGTTTCTATTACTACTTTCTAAATGCTGATGTTTGTATCCATATGTTGCAGGATATTTGAACAAACTGTGAAACTTGAGACTGTATTAATAAAATCAATCTTGGACCAGGGGCCTGAAGCCAGCAACTAGTTGACAGGAATTAGCCATAGAGTATGGAGAAGTCAGAAAGACAGAGAGATACACAGGAAGGGGTAGGAAGGGACTTGGAGTTTTATGTGTGTGTGCGGGGTGGGACGAGGGGGGTTGTTGTTGTTGTTTGGGACAACTGGAGAGACACACTTTCTTGCTGGGTCTTTGACCAAAATGTGTAAGTGGAGTTTTCTCCAGTCCCACCAGGGGCCGCAGGCTCTCAGACCCAAGTAAACACGCAGAGACTTATATTACTTATAAACCATATGGCCGTGGCAGGTTTCTTACTATCTAGTTCTTATGTCTTAAACTAACCCATCTCTGTTAATCTATAAGTTGCCAAATGACTTGTGGCTTACTGGTAGTTTACATGTTACTTCTTGTGGTAGCCGCTGGCAGCATCTCCTGACTCAGCCTTCCACTTCCCAGAATTCTCCTCTCTCCTGTCCTGCCTATACTATAATTCCTGCCTGGCTACTGGCCAATCAGCATTTAATTTATCAATCAGAGTAACACATTGACGGCATACAGATCTGTATCCACAGCAAAAATGGAAGATCAGCTGGATGCTTCTTGGTCTCTCTGAGCTAGCAGGTTTTTACCCCCACATCTGACTCCTGAGTTGTTATTGATAAATAGGAAGATAGAGACTTAAGTAAAAACATTTGGTGGCAGTGGAAGTCCTACCAGGCCATATCCTGAGTGGCATGGTGTTGACTGCAGGACTATAGGGACGCAAATGGTAGTTAAAATATTAGTATATTCAGGTGCAGCCACTAAGCTGATGCAAAAGCAATATCCATAAAATTGGTGCTACATACAACCATCATCAGAGGACCTTCTGAGTGCAGTGAGCAGCAAGTAAAGCTGAAATCTGTAACTATCTAAAGTGCACAAAATGCATGATAGTGGAGTGCTCAGCTCTACATGAGACAGCTGTATCACCCACTTCAAGGCTCAGGGAGCATCATGGAAGAGGATGGTATAAGAATGCAAGAGGCTGGGAAGATGCCTCAGCCATTACAGGTATGTGCTGCTTTTCCAGAGGACAGAGTTCATTCCAGCATCCATATCAGGTGGCTCACAGTGGCCTGTAACTGCAGATCTAGGGATATGATATCTGACACATCTGATCTCTGCAAGCACCCTCTGTCTGTCTGTCTGTCTGTCTGTCTCTTACACACACACACACACACACACGCACACGCACACACACACACACACACACACACACACACGCACATACACACAATTTTTAAAAGTATATTGTCAGAGCTAGGGAATGGGGAGGTAGATAGTAAAAAGACATAGCCCTTGCACTCATGAACATACTGGGCCCCTAAAGATTCCAACATGGATGACAAGGATGACAAAGGAGCAACAAAGTCCTATTCCTCCTAAGGGACTATAGGCAATTAATGGTTGTTGGGGGAAGGGACATCTACACACAGTTTAGTGGACATACAGCATTCCAAATTCCTCTGTACACATATGCTATATAAGTAGTTTACATTTTGTTGTTTCACAAATGTTGGTAAAGGGACTGTTCCTGCAAGAACATTTTTTTTTTTGCAGCTCATTAGGTATATTTTTAAGGTTAAAATATGCAGGTTGAATGATGTGTTAAAAGTATGCCTGTTTAATTTCACAGACTTGGTCAAATTATTCTCTAGGTAATTTATACATGTTGACAATCACCAACCATACATGAAAGACACCATTCTCCATTGCTGGAAACTGTCACTAGTCTATGTTTATAATTTATATAAATTAAAATATCTGTATCTTAAGCAAAAATAAACTCTAATCCTGGTGGGTATGATCTTAATATTAATGTCCTCTCTAAATTCTTGTATTCAAGTGCCCACCCCAAAGTAACAGTATGAAGTGGGGCTTTGAGGGGGTAATTGAGTCTTGTTGGCAAAGCCCTTTTTAATAAGTTCAGTGCTCTCTGAAAGAGGTAAGAGAACACCTCCATCCCTTCCACTGTGGAGAGGTGCAGCAAGAATATGCCATTTATGACCCCCAACATGGCTATCACCAGACCCACATCCTATAGCACCTCTCTGCTGGATTTCAGCCTCCACAACTGTAAAAATTGCTCTATTATTTATGTCACTCTCAGCCAGATTGGAGGAAGACAACAGTGTATTAATATTTAATGCAATATGTTAATAATGGCATTAACTGAGAATATGGAAACAATGCAATCAGCTCTAGTTTTCTGTAAATTACTTGGTAGAAATAGTCTATTTTTTAAATTATTGGCTATTTGTACTTTACCCTTTGAACAATGTCTGCTTGTTTTGTTTGTCCACTATTAATTGGATTGTTTGCTTTTTTATAGTGTTTAATTTAAATTCTCTGTATTTCTGAGTATTGGTCCTATGTCCAGTATGTCTGGTAAGGATTCACCTTATTCTGTAAACTGTCTCTATATTCTGTTGTTTCTTTTGGAATGTAGAAGTCTTTTAATTTCATGAATAAGCCAAGCACAAAACTACAAATACTGATGTTGGTATGGGTGGCCTGTGCTGCCACTTGGGACTATGCTGACTTCAGGGCTCAGGCTGCTGCCTATGACCATGTCTGGGTCTGTGGTTCTACCACAGCCAGGATCTGTAATGATGTCTGTGGCCAATGTTGCCACCAAAGGTCAAATAGATGCCAGGGGTCTGGGCCACAACCTGTGGCCATGAGGGTGTCATGCTGCCACCAGGGACATACTAAATTGAGAGGCCTGTGCTATCACCTGGGTCTGTGGTGTCATCCGGAACAAGGCTGCTGGAGGGGGCCATGTCTGGGTCCATGGCCCTCTAGCAGCTAAGGGTCTGAGTTGATGTCTGGGGCTCCTGTTGTCATTGAGGGACATTTGGATAACTGGGGTCTGGTCAGCCTCCTTGGGCCATGTTGGTGTCCAAGGACTGTGCCAATCCTGGGGTCATGCTGATCTTGGTGGCTGTTACTGCCACCTGAAGCCATGGAGATGTCCAGGCACAGGCTGCTGCCTAGGGCCATATCTGGGTGTGTGGCCCTATGGAGGTTCTGGTCTGATGTTGTGTCTATGGTTCCAGTGGCCACCAATAGCTCTGAGGATGCCCAGGGTTTGGCCAGGCACCTGGGACCATTTTGGTACCTAGGGGCTATGCTGATCTGAGTGACCTGTACTGCTACTGGAACCATGGTGGTATCCAGCCTGAGCTTCTGCCAAGGGCCATGTCTGGGTCCAAGGTTCTGCTGTAGCTGGGGTCTGTGGTGATGTTCATGGCCTATGTTAACACTGGGTTCAATGGAATCATGCTGTGGTGAACTGGCTCTGCCCTTCATTGGCCCTGGGATGGCTGGTCCTGCCCCTCGGTGGATGCTGCAGTGGGTGAGCCATCCCTATTCTTCAGGGGAGAGCTTGACCCTGCAAAGAGTGGGAGAGAAAACCCTGACCCTTACCAGCTGCAGTGCACAAGAAAGCAACCTCTGCTTCCTGTCTGGGCAGCACACTAGAGCTGATCCTGTTGTTGGAGATGAAGGTGTGCCAGCCCTGAGGGCATAAGAACAACGGGGCTGACCTGCTATCTCCCCTCCCCCATCTGCCATGTGATGGTATGAGTGAGGGGAAAATGCCCTCCCCCTTCCTCCCCTTGCTACCTGTGGCAGGTGAGAGAGCTGGCATCTGGGTAAGGAGAATGAGAGAACTAACCCTGCCCCACACCAGCTGCAACACACAGGAGATCGGGCCCTGCATCCTACCTGGGCAGCACATTAGAGCTGACCCTGTTACCAGGGACTCAGATAAACCAGTCCAGAGGACTTGAGAGAAGGAGAGATAACCCCACCCCTCCCCCTTGTAAGTCCCCTACAACAATCAGGATAGAGAGCTCTTCACCTTACCTAGGTAAAATAATAGAGCTGGCCCTGGTGATATGAGTGAGGGGAACTCATCTGAGGGTCCAGGAGCAGGAAAACTGGTCTCACTCCTTGCTATAGGTTGCTTTGGGTGAGCTAGCTGAGGCAGTACTGGAGAGCTCATCTTGGTAATGATGAGTGAAAGCTAGCAAGCTGACCAACCCAGCTACCACCCAGGCCCAGAACCAGGGCTATGAGTTGGATCACCCCAATATCCACTGACTCTATGGACTGCTGGAGCATGTGAAGGGGACAAACCTACAGATACGAAACAGTGGGCTCTTTATGACACAGGATATCCAAGAGGAGCCCCAGTGAGAGCCCATTATTGATGGTGTAGCAGAACACTTAAAAGTTAAGGTGAATGGACTAAAGTGTGACTCAATGAGCTATGCTACACCTTCCACAACAAGATTCTTCCTCTTTTTTGTTTTTGTTTGGTTTAGCATTTTTCTTTTAAATCTGGTTTTGATGTGAGGGTGGGGGTTGCAAGGGCAGAGGACAGAATACAGGAGACAAGGACATAAGTCAGATTGGAATGCATGGTGGGAAATTCACAAAGAATCAATAAAAGTAAAAAAAAAAACCCCACAAATACTAGAAGTTTTCTGTCATCTGTGAATCCTAGATTGCTGTGGAATAGTCCTTCTGTACACTGTGTGAATATATGTCACTATGATTGCTTTAATAAACAAGCTGACTGGCCAATAGCTGATCAGGATAAAGTTAGGTGGGAAAGCCAAACTGAGAATGATGGGAAGAAGGGAAAATTTAAAAGAGTCACCAGCTAGATACAGAGAGAGAAAAATGGGCATGTTATACTGAAAAAAGGTACCAACTCATGAGGCAAAGCATAGATAAGAAATATGGGTTAATTTAAGTGTAAGAGTTAACTAGTAACAAGCCTGAGCTACTGGCCAAGCATTTATAATTAATATACATCTCAGTGTGTTTATTTGGAAGCTGGTGGTAGATAGAAACTTCAGCCTACACTAGATTGCACAAATGTATCTGTAATGTGTGTGTGTGTGTGTGTGTGTGTGTGTGTGTGTGTGTGTGTGTGTGATGAAAGTAGAGATGTATCTTCTTGGGAAGAAAGGAACAGAGAAGTGGAGAAGTGGAACAGGAGATGTAATGGGGAAAGAATATGGCCAAAGTACATGATGCACTTGAACAAAAATGTTATGAAACTTTATTTTGCACAATGAATATACATTAATAAAACTTTTTAAGTCATATGTTTAGTCTTGTGTGTGTGTGTGTGTGTGTGTGTGTGTGTGTGTACATATGTGTAGAGGTCAAAGGAGAGCTTGCTGGAATTAGTTTTCTCCTTCCACCATGTGGCTCTCAATATCAGAAATGGAACTCAGGTTATGAGACTTGGTAGCTTGCTCCCTTATCCAGTGAGCCATCTCAGCTTCCTTCCTAAAGCACACGTATAAACTGCCTGTGTTCTCTGTGTGTCTCATTAGTGAAACTAAACATCTTTCCAAATACATATCTGCCACTCGTTCCTTCCTGTTAGTTGACTCATTTATTAATTTATTCTTTTTCCTGTTCCTCTCAGACCTGGAGCTTCTTCTTGAAATGAAACAGTCATCCTCAACCTCTCTAATCAAAAGTGACTTGGGAAGTGTGTTCAGAAGGGAGCGTATAGAATGTGGCCATGGAAGTGGGGAAATATAAGAAAGATTATAAAATATATCATGCTGGGAAAACAAAACTAGCACTGACAGAATCTGACACTTAGAGAACAGCACACACTCCTAAGCTAGGAAGTAACAACAATACCTGTGGGCATTGTTTTCTCTGGAATACTCAAAGCTTTTCCCAAATGCTTGTTATCCTCTTACAATCACAGTAGGGAAGAAGAGTTGTTTGCTCAGCTCCACTTTTAATTTAGCTAGCAATAAATAAACATGGAGATTTTTGAGACTATATGTTTATTTAGTAAATATTTTCTGAATATCTTCTTTGCATGAGATATTATAGCATTAACTCCTGTGAGTCTATAACAATGACTACTGCATAGGATCTACCTTGAAAATTAGTCTTAAAGGATACAGGGGCATCTCGGCTTAGACAAAGCCCCCCCAACCCCACTTAGCAAAAATATCACTATTTGCTAACTATCTCATTGTCGCTGAGATGCATCCTGAGAATGTCCTTTGCAAAGAATACTGGGTGCTGCTAACCACCCACAGAATCAGATTGGGAGTTGAGTCAACATTTGCCCCTTGTATATTTTTGGCTGCCTTCTTTAATGATTTGATAAAAATAAATTTAAAAAATTAAAAGCACTAACTGAATTCCGTAATTTATTTTTCCATAAATTTAGGTACAATATGACAGAACCTTAAAATAAAGAAAACAAAAACATATTACCTAAGCATTGGTGTACAATTCCAGTATTTGTCTGGGGCTATTCAGAAGGATTTTATTTCAAGCAAAAAAACAAAACTACTGCATGGAAAATGCATTTACTAGCTCCATTTTGGTTGGGGGTCGCAAAAAGGGGAAGCAAAAGCCAACTTTAAAACATTGCAATATTTTTATGAGAATTTTGGATACTATATTTTGATCAGATTCACTCTCGCTCCTCCCCTAACTCTTCTCAGATCCCCCTGTCACCCTAAGCCTCTCCACATCATGTCCTCTTTACAAAAAATCAACCCCTCAAGTTCAATTTGTGCTGCCCACATACTCTTGGATGTGAAGCCATCCATTAAAGTGTGGACAATTTACCAGTGGCCATGTCCTTAAGGGAAACTGATTCCTCCCCACTCTAAGCCATCAGCTGCCCACAGCTCCTCAGTTAAGGGTGGGGACTCATTAACCCTTCCTACTCCATGCTGGAATATTGAGTGGCTTTATCTTCTGTAGGTGCTGTGCATGCAACCACAACTTTTATTTCATTCCCCTTCTTCAGGAAAAGGTAAATGTTACATTTGAAAAAAAAAAACAACACAATTCTTCCTGCAAAGGAGATGGGAGACAATTGGTTCTAAACTCAAACATGAGTGATGCTCTCCTGGGAACACAGATTTAGGTTACCACAAGTTTCATGTTCCAACATGGAAGCAAATTAATGACGCTATTATAGTAACAGAGAAAAAAGTCATAAATCGGGACCCTACTCAAATGCATTGGTGGAAACACTAGATAGGTGGTTGGAGTGCAGTCAGGGATCTCTGCAACCAGCTTCAGGTATATCTCATGACACTCCACCCTTTGGTTGGTGGTAACTACCACTCTGTTACTACGTCCATTGCAGTTAGTCATGAAAGCATTTGGCCAGACACAGAGGTGGGAAAGGGCCCATGTAATTGTAATTAGGTTCTGGGCCTGCAATACTCCAACCTTTCCACAATAACTGGAACTGTAACCAGTTAATCACCCTTGCAGAAGGCTCAAGGGAAGGTGCCATTCTTTCTAGAACTTCCTTGCACATCATAAAAAAGAAAATGACATCGATTAGGACAAGAGAACCAAACTCAGTAATATGAGATTATGTAACTGGGGAAGGATCTTTGTTGTTACGTAAAATATGTTTGTTTGTTTGTTTGTTTAAATATAACCTAAATATTGGAAGTGCCTAACAGTTCCTGAAGCATGCTGACTCTTAATTAAGAATCCATGGAAAAATAGTCACAGGTTCAGGGACAAGTATTTCACAATGAAGTCTTGTATATTACAAAAAGGACCAGCCTTAATAATATACTTCCCAGAGGCTCAGAAGAGAAACTATGAACGGCAAGAACTATTTTCAGGAAATGAATCTAAGTTCACCATGCTCTTTGTCCGTCTACTTTATTCCTCCAGGATAAATATCCTATCTACACAATTTCAGTTCTGTTCTCGTGCCGAGCTCCTTTCTTGCCTGATATCTCTCTGTATTTATGCACTGTCCTCTCGAAGTTCTATCTTAATTCTCTCAACTTAGTTCTGCCCCATCTGGATCCTCCTCATCTTGTTCTTATCCATCTAGTACTATCCTGTCTGGCTCTTCCTCATCTTCCATACTGTTCTCTAGTCAAAAATCCTCTTCAGCCAACATTCTCAGTACCCTCTCTTCACTCTCCTTATACCTCAGTCCTCTCAGTCTCTCAGGTGTTTGGTTACACACCCAAGCCATAGCAATCCTTAGGCAGAGCAAGGACACCAGGCTTGAGTTCTTATGGGGTCATAAAGGCAGGTAAGAAGTTTCTTCAGGCAGTGACCATCAGGCTTTCTTTTACAACCCAAATGAGTGCTAGTGATTGGTTAGTAAAGAAGGACATGTATGTGCTCAATCTACATTCCTAGAAGTGGTTAGGTAAGAAATTAGGAGTCTACTAGTAAGGCTGTAAGGAAAGAGGGTCTCACCCTAAATTGCACAAGAAGTAAAGCTATCCTCCTAACCTAGGAGACAGGTGTTGTTTCGTTTGGCCTTGGATGCTTGATAGGTATTTTAGATAAATACACTGTTAGAAGTCCTTGACTTTTCCAAGTAGTAGCTTTTGTGCTAGTACCTGAATTCCATTACATTTTCCTGTGGCTTGCAGCAATGAAGTACTAAGCAACAGCACTACCCCTTTTTCTCTGACTGTTCTGGGAAGCGGCCAAAGAAAACAATCTTCTTGAGGGTCTCCTAGACTCACAAGAGGGCTATGAGTATGGAAGGATCGTCACTATTATGCCATTTATTTTATAATGGCATTTTTTTCATTTTTACTATATGATGCCCTTTTCAGAGCTTATTGATGGTTATTTTCTTACCAATTCAAACAGCCTGTTAGTGCTGTTCACATTTTAAAAATGAAAACATTAAGATGCTAAATGATTCAGGAAGTTTTCCAGAGAGTGACAGGCAAGATCAAATCCCTGTCTCCGTGACATGATTACAGCCCATTTTCCCACACTTAAACGTTGTATCTTTGTTCTAATTCTAATACAGAAAGGAAGAGAGGACATAAACATGAGCCCAACTCTGTGAAGTTTTCTTCTGAGTCAGTTTTAGGCTTTGGGGAGCACACAGTTGCAGCTATTGAACTCCTCAGACAAAGCACAAAAGCAACCTGAGACAATATGGGACAAATGAGCATGAGGTTTAGTAAAACTTTATTCACAAAAACAAATAGAGGGCCAGACTTGGGTCCTAGGTCAGTTAGTTCAGTGTAGTCTATAAAAACATAAGATGGAGAAATGGTTACAGAACTTCAAAGAACGTGGCAATAATACATAATACACACCAGGTCAATAACCTCAGATACTTTGAAACTTAACAAGGAATATAAGGCAGCCACATTTTGTAATAGACAAATAGAAGAAGGCTGGGAAGATGGCTCCAAGTGTATGCTGTGCAAACATGAGGTACTGAGTTTGGACTCCAAGCGTTTTTGTAAAAAGTTGGGCATGGTGTTGTATGTATGGTATTTCTGGGACTGGGAAAGTAGAGTCAGGAGGATTCCTCTAGATTCAGAGTCATCTTGTCTCACAAAGCAAAACAGAAACACACTTGACATTGACCCCAGGCCTCTACCTCCTATATGTGCATGTACCTAAATATACATGTGTGTATGTACATACACACACAAAGGGCTAGAGATTCAGAAAGAAGAAACATAGAAAAATGTAAAATCATGTGTCATTAAATTAACCAAGTTGTGTTAGACAAGGTAGGTTCAAAGCCAAGTTTTAGAGACAGACTGTGAAACTGAGTAGGAACTGGAAAAAGAATATTTCCTTTTTTTTACTTGTGTGTATGCAATTTATAGAACATAGATGTGATAAAGGCATCTGGAAACACCACACAACTACAGAAAACAGGAAAAGGGAAGGCATTCATAAGGAAAGCAAGGGGGTGCACATCAAAGCAAAATTTCATCCCCTTCAACCCACAAAGTGCCTATTAAAATAAATGTCAAACTCTCAGGCTAACTCCAGATTAGACTGAATTATTGATTATCTTAGGGAAGGTGTCATCTGAAATGCTTTGTGGATTCGTGCAATAACCAAACACATTTCTCCGGTTGGCATCCAGCTACTCTACCCCCACTCCAATTTCCCTCTGAATTACAAACAGAACACGGTTTTATCTAGATCCTTGCCATCCCTCTATCTCCTAGTTCTCTCTGCAGTCTTCCTAAGCCAGAGACCGCAAGCAAGGGAATCTGATGGCTGAAAAGGAGGCCAGGCAGGCAGGCTTAGGGCTCTGTGTGCAAAGCAATTTTCCAATGGAAATTGGATGTGGTTACATGATGAGCTTATCCTGCCCTGCTTGAAGCCTGTGACTTAGCAGGCTCCAAATCCTCCTCTCCCATGCAATGCAAACACATTCCCAATGCCCTGATCTGCTTGTAATGATGAGTTTCTGATTCCAGGAATACTGTGTGTTGGGGTGAGGAAAGGGGTGCAAAAAGACAGGTATATCAAACGTAAACTCTACTCCCAGCTCCAGAATCACGAAGTTGAGATACCAGGACCATACCCGAAGGAAGTCACACCAAACAGATTCTAAAAATATCTATACAGGAAATGGCACAGTCTGCCCTCAACAGGAAACACCAGTGATTCAGCTGTAAAACAGTGTAGCATCAGGCAGCCTCTCTGAATTCACCCTTCCCTTCTTGCCCCCCAACTTGCTCCAGGCTCCTCACTGTGGCCATGGGATTTAAATGTCTCCCATCAGCGCTCTTCCCACTTGGCCTGAGATCAGCTTTTTCTCTTACAGAGCTCAGTGTCAAATGGTGTCAACAAGCAGCTTCCAGAAGATGCTTGCAGCCTGTTTGTTTGCTTGACATGGGTTCTGGGAATCAAACCCGGGTCTTCATGTATGTTCTGCTAGTACTTTGCCATTTTTCTTAGTCATGATGCATATTTCTTAGTCATGATGCGTATTTCATTTTTCTTAGTCATGACGCGTATTTCTTAGTCATGATGCGTATTTCTACTTGTTAGTGCTGACCTCAAGTTATAGAATAAATGTCAAGCACAGCAAGCCCTAACACACAAAACATCAAGACCAGAAGACCAAGACCTGAAAGGGACAAATTAAGCCCAAGAAAATCCACAAGTTACATAGGCAAAAATGTCTTATTTCTATAAGTGGTCTTCCTTTTTTTTTTTTTAAGAGGAATAGATTTAAATTTCATATATTGTTAGCATTTGCTACATCTTACTTGTGTAGTCTAGGTTCTTACCACTTCTGACATCATGGAGAATGTTGTGCTTTATAATTAGAACAATTTCCATGAGAAAGAGGTGGGGGGGGGGGGCTGTAAGGAAAGGCCTTCCTGAGCTTGGCCTTGATTTTTCAGCTCATAAAACCATACCCAGCACTTAGGACTTCTGAAAAGACATTTTGTTAAATGTGTGTCATGGCTTGTAGTTGGCTGGTATTGGCTGTCAGTACACAATTTGGTTATTATTGTACAACCAACCCACAGTAATAATTTTCAATGTTAAAGTAAAAACTGAAATGTTATGACCATGGCTAGACTATTTTTTACAAGCCCACTTGCTTAGATCAGTGCTTCTTGTGATAAGGTAGGGCAGAAACAGATCTTTGAAGACCAGAAAGCTGACTTCAGGACCTCTCTGTAGGCTGCTGCTCTTGCCATCAGCTGGATAACTAGAGAAGGCTTGGGCATGAGAAAAACGACTGGTTGAAAATTGGCTAAGGACCAAAATTTGAATGTATTCATCTGAGTGCTAAATGAGATATTTCTTATGATGATTAACCCCTTTCCAGTTAGGGAGAGTATGCTAAGCACATCACCCCACAGCTGCACAGGCCCCACCTTTAGAAGGGCCCTAGATTGTTTCAAGATCTGCTCTTGACACTCTTAATTATCTTCTCTTTGGACTTATGTTATGCAAATGAAACTCAATGGGCTTTTGAGCAGCAGAGGGAGCACAAGCATGTTCTCCATGCCTCAGCCTCATTCACCTGCAGTAGGATTTCCCACTAGTGCAGAATGCAAACAGGTCCACAGCGTGGATCCAGATTCCCGGTAATATGATGCTGTTGTATCTATAATCAAGGAAGTAGAGACAATGTAAGTGCTAATGGGCCTTTTCTTTTTCAAAAAGAAATTGCTGAGCTGAGAAGATAGCTTACTCTGTAGAATCCTTATCACATAGTCATAAGGACCTGAGTTGAATCCATATGGCCTGTATTTTCAAAAAATAAAAAATGCTGAGTATGTTACACAGTTGTAAGCCTACTAGTGGGGAGGCAGAGATGAACAGAACCCTGAGGCTCACTGACAAACCAGCCTGGCCTTGTTGACAAATGTCAGACCAATTAGAGATGGTGTCTCAGAAAACATGATACACAGCTCCCAGTGGTGTTGTGGGATGTTTTTCTGTATGCTGTGAATATGTGTTACTATGACTGGTTAATAAAGAAGCTGTTCTGGCCTATAGAGAGACAGGTTACAGCCAGGCAGGAAATCCAAGGAGAGAGACAGGAAAAAGAAAGGCAGAGTCAGCAGACACCAATCTGCCACAACATGCCAGCAGACCAGTAAAGCCACAAAACATGTGGCAAAACATTAATAGAAATGGGTTAATTTAAGATATAAGAGCTAGCTAGCAAGAAGCCTGCAATAGGCCACACACTTTGTAAATAATATTAAGCCTCTGAGTGATTATTTTATAAGTGGCTGTGGGATCATGGGGCCAGGTGCAACAGGAGAAAACTTTTGACTACACAGAAGAAACACCTGAGACTGACTTCTGGTTTCTGCACACATATGTCTCCTCTCCTTACAAACACCATGCTCATACATAAACATGTACACACACATGCACATTGAATTTGCTTCTAATGTTCTAATGAAAGCAATAGCATCAGAAGACATAGGAATAACCAAGGAAGCTCATCATGTCCTTTATTGTGTTGGTACCATATGTCAGTAAGCAACTTATAGGAATAGTGATGACATAGAAGAAAAAGAAAGAACAGGGCATCCATTTCCTCTTCCTTATTCATGCTAAGCTGCAGATAAAGTGTTGGGAGAGTGTGCTCATATCAGGAAAGATAATAAACACTTTGGAATTAGTTTTGTGCAAAATTGTCACATTAGTGCCCTTTTTAGGCACACACCTGTCATTTGGCAACCAAAGTTAATTTCTTTTGTCAGAA
Source organism: Onychomys torridus (assembly GCF_903995425.1). Lineage (NCBI taxonomy): Eukaryota > Metazoa > Chordata > Mammalia > Rodentia > Cricetidae > Onychomys > Onychomys torridus. Next base: position 64,619,376 of record NC_050447.1, read on the forward strand.
AGGGAGAATACATAGCTTATAAAGGGAGGAGACTCTTAGACAGCATCACCATATGAGGTCAGTGGGACTCGTAGAGAGGTCATCATATAGGGTCACAGAACTCTTAGAGAGGTCACCACATTAGGTCAGTGGGACTCCTAGCTAAGAGGAAAGTACAGCTGTGAAAGGCTTAGAGCTCTGTCAGCTGATGATAGAGAGGTTCTGAGGAACCTGGGCAAAACCTGAGGTTTACTCTCATGTGAATCTCATCAGAAAATAGAAGTAACTTTCTAAGTGACTATTTGACAAGTCTCTTTAATAAGCAGAACAGAGCAACACAAAGGTAAAGACAACACTGGAAGCCAGGTGTGTTGACACAGCTTGTAATCCTGGTATTCAAGGGGTAAGGCAGGGGCATCTTAAGTTTGGGATCAGACTCTTGGCAGCCTGACCTACATGCTGAGATCCTGCCAGGAAGGCAGACAGAAAGGGGGGAGGGGAGCAGGGGGAGAGGAGGAGGGCAGGAGAGAGGAAAAGAGGGAGGGACAGAGGAATATATAATTGATGATGCATAGCAATTCATTCATGGAATAAGCTCATGTATACATGGACTATAGGACACAAATTGTGTCATTTTGGTGGTCCTATGTGGGCACTAAATGCAGAGTTCTGCACCAAAGCTGTATTGTACATGCTCAAGATGAATGCTAAAAAGCCATGCTGATCATCTAAATGTTTAAGTCTTTGTGTTGTGGAAGTTATCTTCTGCCTTGGGAACAAGTTGGCTCTATACTTTCTTTTGCACCTAGCCCCATGGGTTATGTAGCTAGCTCTTTTCCAAAGCCTTTCTTTTAATCCTTGACAGTCCCCTAAAGAGAAAACCTAACCTCCATCTTCTTTTGTCTTTCAGAGATCACTGGATGTGACAGGCAATCCCATAATGCTATGGGAGTTCGAATCCCTCATGGTTGCTTTACTAGTGAGCACATTGGTGAGATGGGGAGAAGATAGTATGGAGTTAATTTTGGTTGTTAACTTGACTAGATTCAGACTCACCAAGGAAACAAGGTGTGTACCTACAAGAAAGACTGCCTGGAAGAGTGAATACTCATCCTGTGTGGTCAGCCCCATCCCATGGATTAAATCTCAGGTTGAATAAAATGAGAAAGCCAGCTGAGTACCATCATTCACCCTTCTCTACTTCCTGTCTGAGGCTACAATGTGACCAGCCACCTCACACTCTTGCTGCCATGGCTTCCCTACCATGATGAACAGTGCCCCAGAGCTGTGAACCAAAATAAAGCCTTCCTGCCTTGTTTGTCAGATGACTGACTGATCACAGTAACCAGGAAAGTAACTATACAGAAAGCTTCACCCCCTTATTCCCAAGACTCTAGTCCTTCTTTGCACAGAAAAGGTTATGGAGGTGTGCAAAGACTTCAGAAGATCTGTCCTTACATCCCATTCAGCGCTGTTACTACTGGAATTGCATCATTGGACAGAATTCCCTTGCCACTCTTATCTTCCTGCCCCCTCCCCTAGGCGAAAGATAAACAATTTCCAAGTCAGCTTCTTATCTACAAGTCTTTTCCCCCAGTTCCTACCCCATGTCACCCTAAAAGTTTTCTAGCAGTGACAAGCTCACATTTATCTTTGATAGAAATTTCTAGTGAGTCTGCTCCCAGCCCTTGACACAGAAGACAGCTTGACAGAATAACTCGGATAAAGATGTCTGCCTAGATATTTAAAGTTTCTTCACACCAAACCAGACGACAGCAAACAGACGATCTACATTAGAGGATCTTAAGCTCCTAATCACCCCTCCTGGTCTTTTTCTTAAGAGTAACACCTGCTACCCTCACATCAGATACTGACACAGTGTAATGGAAGACTGGACAAGACTTTCCCTAATGTTATCATCTAATATCTGCAAATAGCCCCCGACTCTGATTTACGGCTCAACACAACACACTGTACAAGTAGTTGCAAATAGAATGAGAACAACCTGTTCAAGAAGTGGACAAAAGGAGAAAACAATACCTGCCCATCACCCACCTCCAGTCTTCTTCCCAGGGCATGATCCTCTCCCTACCTGGGCACTCTCTGAGTGGAAGTGTTGGCAACAGACATGGTCTTGGTGATTTTTCTTGATGGGAAGCCACAGGTTCTGTTGGATATCCGTCCATCTTCACCTGAATGTCCACCACAGAGCAGCTGTGACTGATTTCTTAGGTACAGTTTTCTACTGTCCTCTGTTGGTCAGCTACTTGCTGACAGTCATTAACAGACACTAAAACTGTATAGTTTGCTAACTGACTCTGAAGTCACCCTCAAGGTTCATGTGATGAAATTCTGATCCCCAGGTGGTTGACCAATAAGGGTGCTGACTTCATCCATGGAATAACCCATAGCATCTCCATAGCATCTCTAACTTCATAACATCTCCATCACAAACCCACAGGAATGTATGTATTGACTGACCTAGAAATATTAGAGTTAATATTTAGAACTTTGGTTACTTGAAATCATCCTTAAAGTTCTATGACACAAATTAACTTTCCCTTTTGAAGTATGATTTGAATTTTCTTGACCACCAGGAAAGTATAGGGCAAAAATTCACAATGGGGAAGTGTGATTCAGAGTGATGTGGTTGAGAAAGGTCATGAAGCCCTTTGAACTTCAGCCATGGAAATGAAAGACAGGTACAAAGAAAGGCAGAGGAGTCCAGTGGACAACACACGTTGGAAGCTTAGAGACAGGAACAACAATAACAAAAGACTTCCCCTCACTGCTTTCTACAGGACTGCCAAGACAGCATAACAAGAATGCATGACTTTCTCCTTTGAGAAACCCCAAAGTTCATTCAAAATAAAATCCTATCTCTTTAGGAGGACTTGCACTCAGATGCAAGACTGATTTGATAGCATCTGCCATCCTTCCACACTACAGACATGCCAACAGCATCTGTGAAATAACCTGCTAGTTTGTCTGCAAGATTCCAAGGAACCATCCTGTTGGGTGAACAGATCTTTGTGTGCTGCATGGACTTGGGTAAAAGAAAGACGACATGAAGGAGCTGTAGTGCAGCTGCTGTCAGTTTCTCCTTCATTAGCCTGCCTAGCTCTATCTGTCAAGGGACATTGAGGACTTTTGTATTTTATTTTTATCATTTGAGAGAGAGGGAGAGAAAGAGAGAGATGGAGAGAGGGAGAGACAAAGAGACTTTTATCACTTGAGAGAGGTAGATATAGAGAAATGTCTTAGAAATAAATATATTAAGTCCAACATAATGTAACATGTTTGTGATCATGAGATCAGTTCAGGAGATGGAGGCAGGAGGATTACAAGCTTGACATAGTCTGAGATACACAGTAGGAACTAGGTCATCTTTGGCTATACAGTGAAAAGCTTTTTTTTAACAGAAATATTGGAGGAGGAAGAGAAGGAGGAAGAAGAGGAGAAGAAGGCCAAGGAAGAGGAGGAGGAGATAGTGGAGGAGAAGAAGGAGGATGAGAAGATAATGAACTGTGTTCTAACAGAATAGCAAACCATGGTCACTGTTCTATGTTGGTCAAGCTGGGGACAGGGTTACTTTGTTTCTGCCTGCCCTTTTCCTGTATAGAAGAGGAGCCAACAACAGGGTTGCTTTAATTCTTTTATCTGTGGTGATTTACCTAATCAGAACCCAAGAAGAGAAACATTGTCAAAAATTAAGGTGCAGAGCAATGAGGAACACCTGACATCAACCTCTGTTCTTCAAATGCATGAGCAATGCACTCGAATGTACATGTGTGTGCACACCCACATGTTATTAGATATTCTACTTGTTGCTAGTTGACTGTTTCAGTTGGTATCCAAAATTACCATCAGCCCAGGTGGACCTCTTCTGCATCAGAATTTTTTATTGTATGGTGACTGTGCAGTCTGGCTGACTGGGGAACTGAATTACACTTGTCATAGCTGCACATTGGTGGCAGAGCACACTGGATCCTGGCCCTTGGAGCTGTTTCTAATTTCACACCTACCTCACAGGCCCAATTGTATCCATCCGTTCCCAGGAAAACCTTCATGGCTCTGGCCTCCAAGGATTAATAGTGACTAAATATTGATGTAGTGACTTCTGTGTTCTTCAATTTATTAACTATTCTCCATGACCCTGGCAATGGGAAAGAAGATGAACCACATATACAGAACATAAATTGTTTTACCTGCTTATTCTCCACATGGGAGACATGTTTTCATGGACTCTGATGTCTGGAAACTTTTAGTTTGGGTGCAGGACTCCACAAAAAGGTCTCAATAATATCTTCATTCTAAAAACCAAAACCAAAACAAAAAAGCTACATTCTTAGGGATAGAGACTGCATCATTCTTTCTGCCTGTCTTCTCTTATCCTCAGTGCCTAAGTCTGTTCAGCACATGAATGGACGAATGGATGAATGAATGAATGAACTTCTGGATATTATTCAAGTCAGTTGAATGATGGTAAATGGAGCAGGAGAATGGAAATGGCTCTTCCACATAAAACTTTTAACATTTTTAAGTGATGTGCATGTGTATGTATGTGTGTGTGTGTGTGTGTGTGTGTGTGTGTGTATGTGTGTGTATATATGTGTATGTATATGTGTGTGTATGTGTGTGTATGTATGTATGTGTATGTGTGTGTGTGCATGTGTGTGTGTATGTGTATGTATGTGTGTATATGTGTGTGTATGTATGCGTGTATGTGTGTGTGTGTGTATGTGTGTATGTATGTATGTGTGTGTATGTGTGCGTGTGTGTGTGCATGTGTATGTGTGTGTGTGTATGTGTGTGTGTGTATGTGTGTGTGTGCATGTGTAGGAAACAGGGCAGCTTGCAGGAGGAGTCAGTTTTCTGCTTCTACCTTTGTGAGTTCCAGGGATAAAACTTAGGTGGTTGGATTTCGTGGCAAGCACCTGTACCCCTGGAGCTACCTCCTAGCATCCCAAATAAAACTTTTTTTTGTTTAAGGTTCTAGGGACTAAACCCAGGGTCTTAACACATGTTGAATACACCTCTGCCGCTGAGCAACAGCTCCATTCCCCAAATAAAACACTTTTTCAAAAGTTTTCTTTGTTTACCCAAGGTTTTGGCTTCATTTCACCTAATTCATCCTTTTCTCACCTTAACTGTTCAGTGAGATTGGGTCTTGAAAAGAACTTTTTCTCCCATTATTTCATATATAAGGAATCTGATGCCTAAAGAGGTAAAATGACCCAATTAGGAGAAAACACAGCCATCAATTTGTATCGTTTATTTTTACCACAAACCTTAAAAATCTGTTTTCTGTGAAAGCATGAAATCCTGACACAGACTTCAGTAACCAGAACATTGAATTGTTGGATAACAGCCCTCCCTAGGTCTCATGAAATTTGAGAAACCCATTGAAGGCAAGATGCACAGTTGTTTTGTGATCAAATAAGTAAAGGACTGTGGTACAATCTTTTCCTCCTACCTACAAGTTTGTTTCTACAAATTGAAAAAGCACTCTTAGGCTTATGAGTGTGTTTTTCAATTTATCAGTCTTGTTTACAAGCAAAATAAGTTGGCTTGGAATTTCTAAGTAGTTCCAGAAATGGCGTTTTTCTGTTGCTCTCTACTCCATCATTGACAGGCTGCTTTTTCCATGACACCATCATTGGTACCCACCAAGTGGTGATAGCACAGCTTTCCTTAACAAATAGTCTTTCACAGCCATCTCAGATTTCCCAGAGTTTAGCGCTAAAGTTTGCTAGCTGTGACAGGCAATCCTTCTGCCCTAGCTCAGAAGGCAGAGGACTCAGCTTCCTGAGCAGAGAGGAAGACGGGAGATGTCTTCCTACCTAGGATTTCAGAAAGCTCCCACTGCTGTTTTGCAAGAATATAAAGAAGCACCATCAAGCCTTATGTTCTTGTAAATATAAGCTGTTATTATTAAATTATTTCAACCTCATTAACAGTTTCCCTCACATTAAATAAGTGCCATGCTTCTCTGTTCCTGTGTCTTCCTGTGTACACGGTCACTTTCCCCATCAAAGCCAGATCATGGTGGTATAATCTCCAGTACGAGTGCACATGCCTGGACATGGGTGTGGAGGCCGGAGGACACCCATGGTTGTCTGTGATGGTTAGTGTTGTTCCCTGGATGGAATTTTGGATCTCCTGGGAGATAAGCCTCTGAGCATGCCTATGAAGGATTATCTTGATTAAGTTAACTGGCTTACTTGTGGGTAGAACCATTGCCAAGTCAAGGATCATGAACAGTATAAAATAGAAAACAAGCTGAGTACTAGGAAACATTCATCCCCCTCTGCTTCTTGACAGTGGCTGTAGTGTGATCAGCTCCCTGAAGTTCCTACTGTTGTGATTTCTGGGGCATGATGGACTGTATCCTGGAACTGTGAGCCAGAGTAAACCATTTCTCTTAAATTGCTTTTCTCAAAGTGTTTTAGCACAGCTACAGGGGAAGAACCAAGAGCAGCACCGTTCCTCGGGCAGTCTCTGCCTTATTTATTTGCTTTGGTTCGGTTTGGTTGAGGAAAGCTCTCTCAATGGCCTGGAACTCACCAAGTAGGCTAGATTGGCTGGCCAGAAAGCCCTAAGGACAGTTTTAACTCTACCTCCCTAGCCGCCACATCTGGCCTTTTTCATACAAATTCTAGAACTTGCAATCAGACTTTGTGTTCGCAAGGCAAGCTCTCTTAGCTGACCGAGCCCTCTCCCCAGCTCTGTATTCTTAAATAAACTGTCCACAATCATTACCCTGCACACGTAGTGCTGCAGCAATACTCACAGCACAGTCACAGTGGAGCGCACAGGAAGGTCCGCGCTCGAACACGTACAGGTAATGACAGCTTCATCCACAAGCTGCTTGACCCCCACTGGAGGCTAGTGACAGTGCAAGATGGATGCATCCTGATTTCTGATAGGTAAAAATGCAGAATCACATGAAACAGGGCTGCTTGAGTCTGTGTTGAGGTTTCTTCTCCAGGTTCCCCTTGTTTCTGCTTATTACGGAAGGATTTAACATGCCACTTAAAATCCCAAAGTGCCTAAAACACATGCCAGAGAAAGAGAGCGAGAGAAATTTCCTAAACAAATTATCGACAAGTCAACACAGCAGCATTTCTAGATGCTAGCTGCCAATTAGATTCAGCTGAGGAAGGGGTGGCAGGGTAGAGAAGATTAGCCACATTAAGTCAAAATCTCTAGGAATAAGGGCTGAGCACTGGTTAATTTTGAAAAGCCCTCTAGCAAGTTCTAGGGCACAGTCTAGGCTGAGGACTGCTGTTATATAGATGAGGAATTCCCTGAATTTCTAGAAAGCTAATTCCTAGTGATTTGATGCCCAATTAAGAGCAGTTTGCCCTCCTGGGAGACACCCACATGAAGTAGCAGGTGAATGGGGGAACATTTCATACTGGCAGTACTTGACAGGGCGTTCTGACACACTTTTCTCCTTCTCATGCCTCGCCTCTCTGCCCCCCCCCTTTTTCCCTGTCCCTTTTTTATATGCTGGCTTGGCAATCTTGCTGCATAAATCTATTTCAGCAGGGCTACACACTGAGCTTTTAAACCTTTCAAATTCTGTTATTCAGAACTGTGAATGCCCTATCAGGCGTAGAAAACAGACTTTCTGGGGTGCTTCTGAACGTAACGCACACGTGTGTGTGTGTGTGTGTGTGTGTGTGTGTGTGTGTGTGTGTGTGTGTAGTGTACATGATCAGAAAACAAAAATCTCCACTGTCATTCTTCAGGCGACACCCTTCTTCTTTTTTGAGACAGGGTCTCTCAGTGGCCTGGAATTTTCCACATAGGCTGGGCTAGGTGGCCAACAAGCATCAAGGACTCACCTATCTCTACCGCCCCAGCTCTGGTATAAAAATGGCACCCTCAGGCAAGTACTCTATCACTCCACTCCCTGCAGTTAACTCTTGACTGTCCCCTGCCCCCTCAGGACCGGCCGGCCCTGTCCTTGACTCTCTAGTGCCCTTTCTGGATAATTACTCTCTCTTCTTCTGATTCCCTGCAGAGCTAGAGAAAAGCATGGCCCTTGGCCACTAAGGTTGCCCATTCTCCTTAATCCAATCTCTTGTTAGCTGAGGTGGCTCAGCACAGACCAAAGGGAAGGGGCCCGTGTGCACTCAGAGGAAACTCCTGCAGTTGCAATTGGTCACTTCTGGGGTTCTTTAACTCAGATGGTCTAAACATCTGCCAGATGTTTAGGGTTGCCCTCCAAATAAGGAAAATTCTGCGTTTGAGAGAACCAACAACCTGCTCATGCTGTCCCTTCCTAGGATTTGTTTGTTTGTTTTATAAATTCACAAATGATGCTTAATTAGAGGAAGAAATCCTATTGGGAACTTGGGAGATGCTGGAGAAACTGTTTAAAATTCAATCTTCCAAGTGCCATCTATAATTTTCAAAGAAAATACTGTTTAGCATGCTCTGTTCTAAAACCCCATGGAGATTTTTCGAGAGAAAGTACAGTTGGTGCCTTTGTGTATTTTATTCAATTTTAGACAATACAGTTTCAATAATGATCTGTTTAAGAGAATTAAATAACCGAGTTGCTTGAAAGACACCCATCTCCACACCTCTACTCTTTGGCAAGGAGCTTGCAGCACTTTCTCTATGAAACTTGCTTCCCCAGTATCACATAAACCATTTGAGGCATCTGTCATGCAGAGAGAAGAGAAGTCTATTACCTGGGCTCTCTTTCCCCCTATCCTTCTCCACGCTTGGATGCATTTTCTTAATACTTCGTGGCTTTCTGTGGAGACCATGGCTCACATGAATGAAATACAAGGAGACGAGGTCTTTTGCAAAGAGTAAATTTATTTATTTATAGTGCTGGGGACTGAATCCAGTTCCTCAACTGCTCCAGGTAAATGTGGCACCACTGAGTTATACTGCTAGCTGTACAATGAGTTCTTAACAATCTACACAGAATGTACATTACTATTTAAGTGAAAAGGTGATTGTAGAAGCCATGTTGCTACTGTTTATTGTGTGACGCTGGGCAAACTGTTTAACCTCTTCAGAGTTCTGTCTCCTCATATAGAGATAAATGCCTGCCCATTGCATCCACCGCCACAGGTTTTCACTAAAATAGATATGAAGTGTGTAGCTGAACGCCAGATGCAGGGTTAAGCACACAATGAATCTCAGTTAGATGCTACTGCTGCTTTTGCTGCTGTGCTCGCCACCCCTCTCTCTAGTTCCATCCATTTCTCTTCTGACATGGCGTATTCCGCTAGAATGAAAAGCCCAAGAAGGAGATTATTTCCATAAGGTGAAATTTACCTGCTCAGCTTCTGGAGCCCTAAACAGAGAGTTGGAATTCATGGGACATCACCTGCCTGTGGACCTGGATCTTTGCTGCTTATAAAGCTCTGATTTGGTGCACTCTATTAGAGGCTTCTGGGGGCTTGTGAGGCTATACCACTGGTGTGATCACTATTGCCCTTTCCCAAATCTTAGCCCTCCAAGGTCCTTACTAGTGACTCCTTTGTATACCCACACAGCAATTTGCTGCCTTATATCATTTCTATGAAATCTAAGAGCCTCATGATATATGATAAATCCATAGGAAAAATAGAAGCAAAGCATTTAGGCTACTGGACCATTGCTACTCAGTGGGAAAATTAGGAACAGACCTAATTTTCTCTGCTGTGTATTTGCTGTATGTCCCCATCACCCTTGAGTTCAAAATATCCTGATAAATATAGAAGAAGCAAGCACAGAACTCCAAAAACAGCCCATTGGATTACTATGTTGTTTGTGGACACAGATACTCTGCAATAATTTTCACTGCATAAGACTGCCCCAAGAAAACCCACTGAGTTAGGTTCTAGTGCATGAGCTGGACCTTCTGTTTAAGCTGTTTAAGCTTTTTCTGAGCCGTGCCTTTGTGTGTGTGTGTGTGTGTGTGTGTGTGTGTGTGTGTGTGTGTGTGTATTCAGTTCCTAGACAATATCAAAATAGATTTATTAAAGACAGTACCTGGAATCCAAGAACTTGGAAGGCAGAAGCAGAAGGATTGCTTTGAGTTTGAGGCCAGATTGGGCTATGTATTGAACTCAGGATGGTATGGGCTTTAAGAGTGACACCCTGTCTCACAAACACACACACACACACACACACACACACACACACACACACACACACACACAGAGAGAGAGAGAGAGAGAGAGAGAGAGAGAGAGAGAGAGAGAGAGAGAGAGAGAGATCAAGTCTTTGCAATAGACAGAAGTTCCCTCTTGACTACAAGGTTTACAGCTGATGCTGGGTCATCCGGTTACCTGTCAGGTCTTCTGAACAGTTATGGGTGTGCCAGTTTTCAGGGTGGAGCACCCCTTCTCTGGAGGAAATAGCTGTGGTTTCCAGGGTCCCAGAGAGTCTACAGCCTGATGACATCTGTGTGCCTATTTAAACCTCAAGGGTATACCACCTTTTTCCATCTGAGCTGTTAGCTTTTCAAAATACTTAAAAACCAATCAGTGACAAAATTGCATCTGAAGAGCTATTTCAATTACAGAATGGAGCAGTTCCTCAGCAACCGGAGTATTTAAGAGCTACAAAAATTAATGTGCATTTTAATGCTGATCTTCAGAGTATAATACGCTTTGTGATTCATTTAAATGTATTCTGTGTGTTTTAGTCTGGCTTAAGGCACAGCAGCAGACCTTGAATCATCATAAAAGTACATTTTTAAGATTTTATTTTAATATAGAAAAGTATTTAAAACCTAAGAAGATAAACTGAGTGGAAACATAATTGCTCTAAATCAGAATATATGTATAGATGGATTCTTTTGCTTAAATAACTTGAAAGCATTCCTGCTAATGATCCTTAGTCTTCAAAGAGACATCCTATAGTTTGGCTAATACCAAATAGAAACCCTGTCTAAAGTTGCCTTGTCTTTTGTTGCCTGGCTACAGATACAGCCTTTGTAGCTCCCATCTAGTGCTGTGCAATGTATTGAAAACCACCAACTTGACAGATAAATCCAGAAGAATTAGTGCTGCCTTGGTTGGCATGTTTTAAAACTAAGCTAATCAAACATAAACGTTTTGCCCCAGAGCCATGGCAAGCACTACATATGTCGACAGCCCCAGAGGAAGTCAGGGCAGGGAAGGGCGCAGCTGCTCTTGCTCAGCAGTTACCAAGACCAAGATTCAATAGATGTGTGTGTTTCAGGGGGTGAGGAGGACAAAAACTAAATAAAGGCCACAAACAGGAAAATGAGGCAAAAGGTAGATACACTGACCTTGGCTAAGTGGTCGGTAGTGTGTAGCAAGGATGTGGGGAGGTTGAATTAAAGGCCCCAGCTATTAATTCAGGAAGAACCCTGTGCCCGGGCTCATTGCAACCCTTCATTCTTTCTTTCACAAAGCAGACAGATTGAGGCTCTGAATGAATGCAATGAAGTCTTTGGGAGCCCAGACTGGAGCCTTGCACACCCAACTCCCTTTCCAGCCGCCACAAAGTGAACGGGCAGCTTTTCCTGTTTTGTGCTTTGTTATGCAGTCAGTGGCAAGAAAAGAGAAAAGGGGAGGAGACATGAAGCAAAGAAGAGGAGAGAGGGCAGGCAAGGACAGACGGACAAAGCAGTGTGGTATCTCCGACTTCCAGCAGCCCTGATTTCCATGTTACTTGGGGCTGGTTTGTGTTTGCTGTGCTTGCGTGAATGAGTTGTGTGTGTAACAGTGCTCAGACAGTATTCTCCGGCTTCTTCCTTGGGTTCCTCATTCCTGCAGCCCACCCTTCTCTCCTACAGGTTGATACGGCTTTGCAATGAGACAGAAGACACACTAGATAGCCAGAGAGTGTCTCTGGAGATACAGAAGGGGAAGGGTGACCACCTCGGTCTACTTCTTTCTGTCATGCTTGTGTCGGAGGCACTGAGTGGACAATTCCTGAGCAGCCATTATGAATGCATTTGCTAAGGGTACGGGGATGTGAAGAAGGGGAGCCATTGCCTCTTTAATTAGAGTACACCAAATGCAATGTTTGAAAATGCTGAAGAAACCAATGGTTTTTATAGAAGTGTAGGTAGAGTTTTCCTGCCTGGCCCACAGTCAGGACAAATCTCTCTCACTCGCCAGTCCCACAGTCGCTCAGACCCAACCAAGTAAGCACATAGAGACTTACATTGTTTACAAGTGTATGGCCGTGGCAGGCTTCTTTTTATCTAGTTCTTTTATCTTAAATTAACCCATTTCTATTAATCTATACTTTGCCACATGGTTCGTGGCTTACCTGTACCTGACATCTTGCTTGTCATGGGTGGCGGCTGGCAGTATCTCTCCCACCCAGCCTTCCAGTTCCCACAGTTCTCCTCTTCCTTGTCCCGCCTACCCTATCCTTCCTGCCTGGCTACTGGCCAATCAGCACTTCATTTATTTTAACTAATCAGAGCAACACATTTGACATACAGAACATCCCACAGCACTTCCCCTTTTCTTTTTTCAAAAAGCAAGGTTTTAACTTTTATATAGTAAAATTTCAGATAACAAAACAATTATCAAGCAAGGATTACAGTTACAATATTAAAGAAGATACCCTATCTATCTTATATTTGTGAGTCTAAGGTTTTATATCTAGCTTATCTTTTATCATAACTGAGGAAATTATAACTATCTAGTCTTCAACCGCATTAAAGACCTCAAAAGGATATAATATTACCTGAGAAATGGGAGAAGGATGCAAGCAACTTTTGAGAGTCTTGTGACAATAGACAGAGACAGCTGGCAGCCTGGACAGTCATCCAATGTTCTCTTGTAAAGTTTGGGCATCTGTCTTCAGCCCACAGGGCCAGTGTCTTTGTTATTTCTCTCTGTGTCCTGTAGAATGTCTGGCAGTTTCCTCTGCGAAGCAGTAACCTGAAGGACCATTTTGCCAAGCAAAGTTCAGTGGTCACCTTCCTATGGGTCCCGTACTGTATTCTTTGCAGTTGGATAATTTTCCATTACACATACAGGAGCAAACACATTGCTAACCTCCTATATTTACTTAGACAAATGTAAAAAGACATAAAGCTGAATTGAAAGTTAGTTTTAAACTCTATTATTGACAGTTCGCATTTGACCTTACAGGGTCTTCTTTATCGGAAAAGCATTTAAAGTGCACTGGTATCTACCTGCAAGCTTCGGGGTGGTCTGTGCTGCTTTTCAAATGCCTTCATTCAAAGAAAACAGAAACCACGTTCATTGATTTCAGATCTTCTAACAAACAGGTTTGTTCTGAACTTTGGAAATGTCTCTCCACTCCTCTCTGGAGGTCCCTAAAATATCATCCTGCTTGGCAGATAGCTTGTTTTTATTTTAAGGTTAATTATGTCAGTGGAGGTTCCTCCAAAACGCTTCTGCCAGTTTCACAAGTCACATGACCAACCATGTCTCTTGTCCATGCAGACAGTGCTTAGAGCAGAGGAGGCCCTCGGTAAATATATATATATATATATTAAAGTGAATGAGTGAATGGCTACTAGGTTAAAGCAAAAAGCAGAGAAGAAATATTTTCCAGTGTGTGCACTTACAAACCTAAGCACAAAGATTCTCAAAAGATAGGCCTGCCAACTCTCCATGAAGTTGATAGTTATTTGAGTGCCATTTCCTTGTGGAGGTCACCCCCAAGTACAGCATCAGTCCACAGGAAGACTCCACTGACAATTTGGGAATGTCTGAAGACTCCCCAAGGAGAATGTGCCATTTCTACCCTAGAAGGAAGTAAAGCCACTTGGGAAGGGGAACAAGAAGCTCTGCAAACCTCACATAACCCCTCAGCTGCCCAGGGAGCGAAGCCGAGGTGTGGTTCTCACCCCCAAATGCCACGAGGAGAGAAGGATTCTGGTGTGTGGCATCTTAGTCCCGCAGCTAAGGACACACCCTCTTTCTTTCTTTCTTTCTTTCTTTTTTTTTTTTTTTTAAAATATCACAGCTGTCCATGCTGTTCTTGGACAGCAAAGACAGGGAAGAGGCCAACTGGGCAGAACCTTAGAGAACTTTGGCTAAGGTCATGGGAGTGAATTTGGCAGCTGGACTCAGTAGCCGGACAAACTGACCTTTGCTAGAATGGATCTGTTTTTCCCTAGCACTTCAGTCAGTGGGTCCTTGTTCCCATTTCTCCGGCATACCGGAGCAGCGTGGCTCGCCGCAGTCTGCACTTACTGACCCTGGCATGAACGTTCACCTGGAAGTACTGATTAGAAAGTACAGAAAGGAAGGCCAGCCACGGGACTTTCACTTACCTGGCTGTTAACACCTATGTTTTCTGAAATGAATAAAGAGTGTTCCATAGCACATTAGTCCAGTCGTGCTTTTTTATTTATAGTCTCAAACACCCATTTAATTGCATTTCTGCAAAGGGTGACTTTTCTGGGGACAGAAAAGTCATCTGTTTTCCCAGTCACATTTGCTCTTCAGTGCCAAGAATGTCCAGGTGATGTTCAGGGCAATGTGTCCCCCCCATGAAGTCCCCTTGGGTCACCTGCATTGAGTTTAAGCTCATGGAGCTGAGGAAAATTCTGTTGCACACTTGATCCCACACTCCCATGCAAACCTTGTTGTCCTGGTTTGACTCGGCACAATGTAATTCACCTATGTGAAACTGGAAAGCCTATGTGACAACAAAGGTGCTCCTGTGGTGTATTGCCTCATGGCCCTGTGAAACAGGACAGAGTTTAATGACTGCATGTGTGCTACAATTCTCTTTTCTCAAGTCCCTACAATCAACTCTCCATTTGGAGAGATGCAAAGAAATCACAGGTTCAAGGGTTCGTTCCAGTTCATTCACAGAGGAAATCACTTTGAAATTTATGAGACACATTTGTTTTCAATTCTCTTAAATCTATTGTGTAGATTCAATTGCATCTAGAGGGGTGCACAGGTTTTCTCAACCCAAGACTAAGGTCCTAGTGTTTTGTTGTTTTTATAGGAAAAGTGGTGATGTCCCAGAAATAGGAGCTCTAGAACCAGGTTGGAGATTTAGCTCACTGGTAGAGCGCTTACCTAGCAAGCACAAGGCCCTGGGCTCGAGACAGAGGAGGGGAGGAGAGAAGCGAGGGAATGAGTTAATTGCATGTGTATGTGTGTGTTTTTTTAAATTCTTCAAAGCAACACTGATGATAGAAGGTGGCTTTCATTCACCAAGAGACTTGGATAAAGACATTTACAGGAGTGCTGGGTGGTGGTGGCGCACGCCTTTAATCCCAACACTCGGGAGGCAAAGCCAGGCGGATCTCTGTGAGTTTGAGGCCAGCCTGGTCTACAGAGCGAGATCCAGGATAGATTACCAAAACTACACAGAGAAACCCTGTCTCAATAAACAAACAAAGAAACAGAAAAAGACATTCACAGCAGCTCCCCGACATAGCCAAGACTATAGATAACTAATAGAAGTGCAGATACATAAATCGGACTATACACACTCAATGAAATATCACACAATAATTTTCTAGGAGTGGTAGTGTCTGCCTGCAACAACAGTATTAGAGGTAGAGTCAGGGAAACATGGGATCTAACCCAGATTGGGCTACAGACTAATTTCCAAGCCAGTGTACACCAAACAGTGAGACTGTCACAAAAGGAAGACGACAAGCCAGGTGTTGTGACACACATTTTTAAATTCTGGCACTCAGGAGGCAAAGGCAGGCAGATCTTGGTGAGTTTGTAGCTAGCCTGGTCTACATAGTGAGTTCCAGGCCAGTGGGGGCTATGTAGACCCCTTGGGGGAGACAGAACCATAATTTACTTCCTAGGTGGTAGCATACAGCTAACACCAGTACTTGTGAGGTAGAGTCAGAAGCATCAGGAGTTCAAAGCAGCTTTGGCTACATAATGAGTCTGAAGGCAGCCTGGGCTACACAAGAAACCAGAGGAAGGGGGAGGGAGGGAGGGAGGGATGAATGGAGGGGAGGAAGAAAGGGAGCCTGGGGGGGGGAGGGAAACTATACACCAATTTAAAAAGTAAGCAAGTAAGCTGACAAGTGATGGTGCATGCTTGTAATTCTAGCACTGTAGAGGTGGAAGCAAGAGCATCAGATCAGGTCAGCCGTAGTTACACAGCCTGTGCTATATGAGATCCATGTTCAAAAAAAAAAAAAAAGCAAAACCTAGAAAATAATGACTACCTTACAACATAGATGACTCTCACTGGCATAAGGGACCCTTTAAAGACAGTAACCCCGTTATCTGTCCCAGAGTCTTCTAGAATGTTTCCATAGCCAAGTCTAGAGATAAAGTCTATGTGCCCTCCCCTTGATTCCAGAGATACTCTAACTATCTCAACACACAGAAGATGGTAGATATGAGGCAGTATTACCTAAGGCTAGACCATAAAGTCTTGCTCTTTTACCTTGCTCTCAGGATGGTCCTCTCTTAGAAGGAGCCACCATGCTGTACAGAAACCCAAGCAGCTCAGGAAAGACCCACATGCATGAGCAGTAAGCCTGAGTAAGCTTTCTTACTTCACTTTCTCCCCATCTGCATGTTCTCCTCATCTCCAAATACGTAAGCAACTTACGATGTTTAAAGAGCAGGCATGGTGGACACATCTGCAATCCTAGCCTTTGGGAAGTGGGAGAAGGGGATCAAGAAGTCCAAGACCAGCCTGGGCTACCCAGTGAGCTACAGGACAACCTGGGCTACAAACTGAGACCCTGCTTCACAAAACAACAAGGATTGGGAGCTGGAGAGATGGCTCAGTAGTTAAGCAAATATATTGCTTTTGCAGAGGACCCAAGTTTGATTCCCAGCTATATTATAAATTATGAAAGGTTAACGTCTCTAAAATATAAACTCTTACAAATAACAAAAAAAAAAAATGAAAGAAAGAAAGAAAAAGAAAAAGGAAAAAACATGTAAAAGCTCAAATCAACGAAGGTGAGAGGACAGGGATGTCACAAAGTTTCTTTAAAAATTCAAAGTTAAGGAATACCAATGAGTGTCAGGTGTGGAGGCCCATGCCTTTAATCCCAGCACTCAGGAGGCAGAGGCAGGAAGATCTCTGAGTTCAAGGCCAGACCAGTCTACACAGCTGTTCCAGAACAGCCAGGGCAGTTACACAGAGAAACCCTATCTTGAAAAATGAAAGCAGAGGGTTGGAGATTTAGCTTAGTGGTAGAGCACTTGCCTAGCAAGAGGAAGGCCCTGGGTTCGATCCTGAGGTCAAAAAAAAAGGAAAACGAGAAGAGGGGAGCAAGAGAGGCAGATAGGCCATTGAGCAGACAGCTGGGCCGTGGACCGTGGTGGCTTTCATCTGGGTACCACTCCTCTTTGATGGCGCTGAGAAACAGAGAGCTATTTATAAGTCCCCTGTGGCGTTTCAGCAGCCTAGAGGTGAGGCTGGTTTCTGATTTACGCCTTCCTAGCCAGCTGTCCCTTGTCATTTTACACATGCTGGCATGACATTTCCTTCTAGCCAATTTAATCCTGAAAACTTTTGTTTCTTCACACTTAAATGAAAAGTAAAGCCTCCGACTTGAATCGTCCCTCGCTCTCCTGCGACTGCAGATCCCCAGGTTTTCCTCCATTTGTTCTCTTGGGCCTCCCTCTGCCTTAGGGAAGCCACAAACTCTTGTTTTTCTAAGACTTTTATGACATTATGCACAGTTCCTTTAAAAAAATTAATTTAGGAGAATTTAGTCAAGAACTGGGGATAACAGATCTAAACATTTCTTAACGTCCCTTTTATTTTTTCAGCTACACATTTCCTAAGTGAGATAAATGTCAAAGACTGGAGGTTGCTGCTAGTTGAAGCGAGTGAGCACACACACACACACACACACACACACACACACACACACACACACATCAGGGAAGAGTAACTCTTAATAATTTAAATAATTTAAGTCAATAAGATACCACCAAGCCCTCCACCAATGTGAGACAGAAAGTTACCATTGGTAAAAAGGTGAATACTAGAATGGATGAAGGATGAGTGTGTAGACAAAGGACAGACAACATGCCAGGCCCTGACAAACTGGGGGGTGTGATACATCCTAGCAAATCTCTAAGATCCTCTGGCGAGCCCTCGCAGCCAGAGATTTGGCTTTGCAGGAAGAATTACAATCACTGGCAGCCACCCCCCACCCCCTTACTTCTGCTATGTAACTTCACACAACGTCTTAAGTCTTCCTCCTTGGATCTGTCTGTGACATGGAGGGAAATTCTGGGAGCTTAAATGACATCTCACAAAATAGATGAGAACATAAAAATGAGGAACATTCTATCCAAGCATGCTATCAAGTTATTTGAAATAAGCCCATTATAAACATGTAGAAGTATTTGAATTTTAAAACTGAAGGCAAATAAGTCAGAGGGACAAGATTTAAAAACAACAACTAATATGTGTGATTAAAATTCTAATCACATCTAATTCTACAAGTAAGTTCAGCAAACTCTCACTGAACGAATAAAAGGCGTAAAGAAGGAATCCTAAGCTGAGAGCTGAAGGTCATAGTTAAAAGTTTCCAAGAACAGAAAAGCAGAAGTGGAAATAGCCTCTGAGAGGGCAGGAGTGAAGTTGATTAAAGTCTGGCAAGAAGGCAGCCGGCATCAAACCGTGTTCTTCATTGTTAAAAAACAGCCACATGTGAGTTAAGACAATAGATGCTATAAATGCCACAGATGTCCTTGACTGACGAAGATAATCAGTATTTAAAAATGTATATTCTTGCATTTGCTTGGAATCTGTCTTGACATCTTCAAGAAAAAAAGGCACAGAGCTAAAATGTTGCGCTTTTTAAAATTTCCAGTATCCACCCAATATTGCTTTCCTGAAATGCATATTTATCATTTCAAGGTATTATTGAATTTTCTTACTTTCTTACAGATGAGTAAGCCTATAAATTTCATATTGTTTTGCATCTTCTCTGTTTTTTAATACATGATTACTATGCCAGGCTTATTCTGTAACTTGCTTTTCATAGTTGTCAGTAAAGGGATTCACCAAGGTAGCCTTACATAGTTCTAGGTAATTTATTTTTACTGACATATAGTATTGATTGGACATAATGAACATTCTGTAATTTACTCCTCTATTATCCTGATCATTTAAATTTCATTCACTTTTTAATTGTTTGTGATGTTGCAAACAAGATTTGTTTATGTTTTCTGAGCCTACAAAACAAGATCGTCTCCAAACTTGTGGTTCTCATCCTGGCTGCCTATTTACAGTTTTTCTTTTTTCAGTTTAAAGAAAATATCACTGCTATGGATTACAGCAAAGATTGTATTTTAATTAGTTTCTAAACAATGGGCAAGTTGACAGAGTATAGAAAGAGGCTTCGAAACTGAAGGCATGTTAAAAAACAAAAAAGGATCCTTTAGGGCTACAGAGATGGTTGATCTGTTAAGGTGGTTTGCTGCTCATCAAGTGGATTAAGATTTGGTCTCCAGGACCCATTTCAGGGCAGCTCACAATCCTCACAACTGCCTGTAACTCCAGCTCCAGAGGATCTGACGCCCTCTATTGGCCTCTGTGGGCACTCACATGCATGAGGCATATACACATAGACATATACACACATGCACATAAGTAAAACATAAATCTTTTTTTAAAAAACAAAAGAGCCACCATGGAGTATCTTTCTAGAAGGCTGAGAGTCAAGAATTTTTATATAACTGACAAAAATGGCAAACCCATTGAAAATATTAGAGTCTATTTCTTGAGAGATACTTCAAATATGAGTCCTAAAACATCTTTAACCACACCTCAGTCCGAAGCATGTACCTTAAAAGTTTATGGCCTTTGATTTTTACCTCACAGTATTCCTTTTGCATCAGTAAACCTAACAATGTACTTGTAAGTCAATCTGTGATTTCATTTATGAACAGAAAGTATTTAAAGCAAGAGAAATATGTAAGACAACTCATGCTTTTTACTTAATTTTAAAAGTTTACTTAGATTTTAAACGTTGTCTGTTTTGAACCTGGTTCCAGATTACATACTTCAAATACTATAATAGTAAAAACACATTTAAAAGAAGCAGAAATAGCGTTGTGTCTCCTTTTTACAGAGAGGTTTTGCTATGTAGCCCAGACTAGCAAAATCAAACTGATCCTCTTGCCTTAGCCTCCCAAGTGCTGGTATTACAGATGGGTTTTCAGCATGCACTATGGATCTGTCTATTTGAATGTATACTTTTTCTTTCTTAATATACTTCAATTTCATTTCATATCAACTAAACTGAAAATCTTTTCTTTACCATAGGTCAGGATCCCCAGTTTCAGGCTCAGTGGATAGTTTGGTCAGTGACATGCTTGCCTTGAAAGCATGAGGACCTGAGTTCAGATCATCAGAATTCACACAAAATCCAGGTACAGCACCATGTGTCTGTACGTGCTAGCCAGATGGGAGGCAGGAACAGGTAGGTCCCTGGAGTCTGATCTTCTTGACCAAGTTCTCAGGCCAAGAGAGACCCTGCCTCAAAGAATGGTGGGAGATGTGTGGGAAACAAACCTAAGGCTGTCTTGTGACCTCCACACATGTGTGTGTGCGGGCACACACACACACACACACACACACACACACACACACACACACAGCTTCATCTGAGTAGAAGTCCCTTAGGGGAGTGCTTCAGGCAGTACAGCTGGGTTAGGCAGTGAGAGACAACAGAAAACAAAGAGATAGAATTTGTCACTGATACAGAGTACAAGGAAAAGAAAACAGGTTAGTGCTGTTGCCTCGGAATCATCAAGGAAAAGTTGAAATTCCTGTGTAGCCCAGGCTAGCAAACTTACAATGACACTCCTGCCTCAGACTTCTAAGCACTAGAATTATAAATTTGTATCACGGAGCTCATTTGGGGACAGAATGACAAGCAGCCATGAGGGGACTGTGAAAAGTGTTTTCCTAGGAAATGAGCAGAGGGGTTTTGATCAGTTTGATGAACAGAATGACGGGGTAGATTACACCATTCTATTCCCCATTTTGTCATTCATTAAATTGGAGATAAACAATGCAGGACCATATGCCACACCCAAATATTTAAAGATTGAGGTCAAGCTAATTATTAAAGAATGTAAGATCTGTATTCTTATTTTCACAAAAAGGCCAATGTAATGACAAAACTGTAAAATAAGGGGAAAGCCATGATTTTTATCTTACTAAAAGTCATGCAAATACTGACGTTAATTATTAGCCCATGTCTGGTTGTGCTATGGATAGATTAATGATGTTTTGATGAGTCACAAATAAAGACATAAATAATTCATATATCATTTTTGTTTTTATCCCATTAAATTTACTTTATTTTAATAAAATCACTAATTATGTTGTCATAATCAATATTCATATAGCCTGTTTTATTGGCAGCAATAGTCTAAAGAATGAAAAAATTTATTACATTTTTTACATAAGTATATACAATTTAAATATATGTTAATTCAAACCATAACATGAAAGAAAATTAAATTAGCATATGTTTAATTTATTTTCCAAAAGATTGTTTTAATTCTAAAATGTCAAACATAATTTATTAATATCAACATATTTTTCAAAATTATTTATGATGAACTAAAAATTTAAGCTTCAGAAAACTCAAGTATATTTCACTAAATATTTAATAAATACAAAATTATTCACAATTTAAGTGTTAGATATACATCTAATTGCACTGTAAGAATTGGTATCAGTTTTCATGTTATAGCTAGTCCCATGTTCTTTTAAAACAGAGGTAAGTGAAGGGTTGTATAATAAAGAACAGCTGCTGTGATAAGATATTTTCATCACAGATGTGAAGAGAAGAGTACAAGCCAGGCCATAGGAGATAGCCCTCTCATTGGTCAAGAGGTGCAGGTCATGAAAAGCATGGGCAAGGAACTGGATGGTGCTTCCGATGGGAAGGAAGAGTGATGTAGGCTAGGCAGCCTTGGGACTGGCTACTTTGAGTAATTCTAGCAGGCTCTGGAGTATAGGGATCCTTCCTCACTTTCTTGATACTTCATGACAAGCAGGGATGGAAACAGTGCCCAGAGTCTGACAACTCAGAACTTGGGGAAGTTTAGGAGTAATAAGGGCTATTAGTGTGTGTATTAGTTATTTTCTGTGACTATGACATAATCCCTGATAGAGACACCATAAAGGAGGAAATACTTATTTAAGTTTATGATTTCAGAGATATTTCAGTCCTGATGGTGAAGCAGGCATGGCAGAGTTCATGTCAGCAGGGATGCATGATAGCAACTCCTCACATCTATGTGATCAAAGAAACAGGGAGAGCAGACAAGAAACATGGGTGAGTATGACATGCACAATCCTACCCATAGAAACCTCCTTCCAACTGCCAGAACATTGCAACATACAAATACACATACACACACACACACACACACACACACACACACACACACACACCCTCACACATAGCGTTCAAATCAGCATTACAAGTTGAAGACCAAGTATTCAAAACATGAGCCTTTGAGGGACATTTTGATTCAAACCAGGAAAATTTGTTTCAGGTAACTTAACTGCTATCTTCTAGAATTGACTCACCCTAACAGGTATAGTCTCTGCAGGATCAGCAAGGTCCCAAATGTAGACAATGCAAGACAGGAGTAATACATACATACATACATACATACATACATACATACATACATACATACATACATATATACATATACAAATTTAAGAGTTAACAAGATCCAGTTATTCCACTCTTGGGCACCTACCCAAAGGATGCTTCTTCCTACCAAAGAGATATTTGCCCAACCATGTTCATTGCTGCTCTATTCATAATAGCCAGAAATTGGAAACAAACTAGATGTCCCTCAAAAGAAGAATGAATAAAGAAAATGTGGCACAGCTGGGGGTGTTGGTACAAGCAAAGGCAGACTAATCTCTAGTTCAAGGCCAGCCTGGTCTAAAGAGTGAGTTCCAGGACAACCAGGTCTACACAGAGAAATCCTGTTGTGAAAAACAAAACAAAC
This sequence comes from Onychomys torridus, assembly GCF_903995425.1. Taxonomy (NCBI): domain Eukaryota; kingdom Metazoa; phylum Chordata; class Mammalia; order Rodentia; family Cricetidae; genus Onychomys; species Onychomys torridus. The sequence goes on from NC_050447.1 coordinate 64,642,295, forward strand.
AAAAAATAGAAGAAAGAAAGAAAGGAAGGAAGGAAGGAAGGAAGGAAGGAAGGAAGGAAGGAAGGAAGGAAGGAAGGAAGGAAGGAAAAGAGAAGAAAAGAAAAGAAAATGCGAAAAGGTGGTACATTTACACAATGGAATATTACTCAGCTATTAACAAAATGAAGTCTTGAAGTTCACAGGCAAATGAATGGACTAGGAAAAAAAAAACAAAAAAACATCCTGAGTGAAATAAGCCAGACCCTAGAAGACCCACAAATATGGTGTAAATTGACTTACATGTGGATGTTAGCTGTTAAGTCATTGATAAGCAAACTCCAATCAGTATAACCACAAAGTTTAGGTATAGAGTAAGAGTCTTGGGGGGCGTCTCCCTAGGAAGGGGGAATGGAATATATAATTATGGATGGACAAAGAAGGTATATTGGAATGGGATGATCAAGAAGAGAAGGGAAGGGAAGAATGGAGCCAAGGAGGGACAGCTAAAACACTAAGGGTCATTTGAGGGGTCGTATAGAAACCTAAGTAGAGAATTCCACATACATGTTTATATGAATTTCCATATGTGAGTATATAAAAATGTATACATATAAAATTCTATCTAAATGAAATTGCCAAATAATGGAGGAGATAGACTCAACTGGACTTCTCTTATCACTAAATGAAGCTTCCAATACCAAGAATGGATAACAACTAATCAAATTCTTGGCCAAAGGGTCCCATGGAAACCCCCAAAAAACCTAGCCTTTTGCCAAACAAATCTTAAGCATAGGTGCCATGCCCAGCAGTAGTGGGCCATGAATTCAATGGCAAAAATCTTGGGTGGTTCTTTGTTTCATAATGTTGTGTCAAGACATTTTTTGTGTGTTCGATTTTGTCTTATAGGCCTTTTGTGTACACATTATGGCTTGTGTTTTTAAGGGATTCCTGTGTGTGTGATGGTATGTGTCTCTGTAGCCATATGTGTTTCTCAGTCTTTTTCTTTGGCTCTTTTTCTTCCGTGTGTTTTGACCTATTCTGACTTGTTTTTATTTTATTTTATTTTATTTTATTTTATTTTATTTTATTATTACTCCTTAGATGACTCTTTGTTTTCTAATAAGAAACAGAAAGGGTGTAGATCCAGATGGGGGTGGGGTAAGGAAGAACTGGGAAGAGCTGGTGGAGGAGAAAACATATTGTATAGAAAATATCTATTGTCAATAAAATAATAAGAGAATAAAACAATTTAAAAGATTATAACTTCGTGGATATAATCATTTAAGATTTGTTTGTTCTTTCCTTCTGTCTCTCGAGACTGAACTTAGGTCACCAGGTCGCTCTTGTCTCCCAAATCATTGTGCCAACCCTGATACAAACTTTTAGGCAAGATTCCCGTGATAGCTACATACTTCAGGACATGATGTATTGTGATGTATGGATTAAAGTCTTAATTTTAAGGTGAGCTCATCCCAGTTGGTGAACTGGACTACAAATGGGGTTTTAGAATCCTCAAGGCAAATGCTGCTTAAACCCAAGTTTGCAAGGACATGAACTGAGCTGCTGACTAAATGGTTCACTCAGTAATGATTTGTATTAACATTTTTAAAGACACATCACCAGAAACACCCTCTTTCTGTAGGTCTAAAGCCCACAAGCAGCTTGAATTCCTTGAACTTGTCATTATCATGGATGCCAGGTCGTTTTGAAATAGGCCCTTCGAAGGTACTACTACTAAAAAGGATGAGGAAAAAGGGCACGAGAGGCCAGCCATCATTTTGTCCACCTGGCTGCTTTACTTTGGCTGAAAGCACAGCAATAATTCAGAGTCCTTGAAGCTATAGCCACCTTGGAGAACAGCAACACCTTCCAAGACAGACCATCCACCAGATGATAGGAATTAATCCAGGATAGTCCACACTGGAGCAGAAATAACCATCTGCTGGGGACATCTTATCATCTCAAACAGAAAAGACCTCTTTGGACCACCCTGCAAACCAAAACAGAGATGATGATCAGACCAACCGTACCTTGATCAGGACTGATCAATTATGCATACTTCTTGTCCCATCTCACCCCAATTTCTCACACCAGTACTTCGAGGACACACTTGGGGGTCACTGCACCTCTTTGTTCCTTTTCCCCATGTGATCACGCTGGATAACTCTCTTTCCCTTTCATCATTTCTTACTTCTGACTGACCTTAGGATGGTGGCCGCCAATAGCCTGTGCTGTTGCTCTGAAGATGCTGCCATAGTAACATGGGGAGGAAAGCGTCATGTTAATCCAATCTAAGGAAAAATGACACTTCTCTCTACCAGCGAGTGAATTCTGATTTGGCCTTTGGGGTTGAACTTAATCTATCCCAAGAATGTTGAACTGTATGTACAAAGTGACTCACATGAAATTTTGCAAAGGCACAATGTCATCCAGTGTCTATTTCCAAATTCCATTTCCTGAAATCAAAGAAGAACATTTTAACAACCGTCAACTCAAAGACCGAATGACGCCCCTCAAGAAAACTTCTCAGATTTCTGTCGCATTGTATTTAGTCCACCCCCTTATGTAGCATTCATAATTAAAACTAGAGGTTCAAATGGAAGTGACTCTACTGGACTACAGTGAAAAGACAATATACTGATATTCGAAAAGTGATTTTTTTTTTTAACAAATGGTGATCAGTTGCCTTAGCCCTGAAAGCCACAGTGTAAGAATTTATCCACATTTAGAGTATGTATGTTTGTGAACAGCTGGCTTCCATTACAACACTGCATAAAACTAAATGTTACTGCCTGCTAAAGGTTAAGGCTGAACTCTGGTTTGCACATTGCAGCATGGACAGTAAGACCCAACACTGTAAATCCTACACAAAGGAAGAAGGGGGAGGGCTATTCTCAGACTGACATATTTGTATGTTCTCATCCAAAGCGTAATGAATCACAACTGAAAACATGTAGGATTTAAATAAAAAGTATAATGAAACACATTAAAATGCATTCTGTTATTTGAAAAACATCAAAATGCTGAGTTTCCTATTTCAGATTCAAAATGTAATTGTGCTATTTCTGGTATGACTTTACATCTGTAAAAACAGAGGAAGACTAGGTCTATGCATGGCAGGAGTACTTTATCCTTGGTCCACCTCACCTGCTCATTTCTATCTTCCTGGCCTAATATATAGATCACTGTCGGAAGCCTGTTCTAGAGCATGAATTCTATGTGAGCGGAGACCCTGGTGGTGCCTTATTCAGGCAGCTTTCCCATTCCTTCACAGGGCACAACAGCACTGCAGCAAATCCTTGCAGTAGCTGCCTGTCTACCCACCACAGCTGCTAGTGCAGTGCTTGCAAAAACTGACAAGACATTATGTGTGTGTGTATGTATGTGTGTGTGTGTGTGTGTGTGTGTGTGTGTGTGTGTGTGTGTGCATGCGCACATGTGCATGCACAGGTATATGTGCTCATATATCTGACCAAAGTCAGATGTTTGCCTCTATCATTCTCTACCTCATGCCAGGTCTCTGCCCAACTAACATTGGCCTGCCTGGCATTCACATGGGTGCTGGAGGTTTGAACTTAGGTCCTTACGCCTTCTTGGCTAGCGTTTTCCCCTGTGAATCATCTCCACCTCCTGGGTAGCTGTCATAATCCTAACATGGCTACTAAATAAAAAATAAATAATTAAAAACAATCTTAGTTACAAAATCCCTGGAACTCCAAGAGGTTTATTAAAATGCAGAAGGTAATATAACGGTTTACAAAATGTATCCCTAGAGAAAAATTACTCCTGCCTACAGGGTTTGATTTGTGAAAGCATCTGGCACAATGAGACACATCAAATTTTGCAGCCAGAGTGACTGAAATCCAAGTCCCTGGAGGTAATTAATAAATTAGCATATGAGGTTCATTCACCTGCACTAAGGCCCAAGCCCTTTCCCAGGCTGCAGCAGGGAGAGCGCTTTCCCCAGGAGACGCAATTGAGACATATGTCTGAACAAACATGCCTGTGTCTTTGCCGACATCTAAATCTGTTTCTGTCTTCATTATCACATTCTCAGTCCAAAGGACTGCACTTCTAAATGGTGCCTTTGGCTCAGCACAGTTGATGCAGTCAACGGTGCTGACATTTTCCCTCAGACACAAACTGCTTTGGGGTTGAGTGTCTTCTAAGACACAGCTGGCCTGATGTCACATGAAATCTCAACAGTTGGAGCTGCACTAGGTTTAAAAGCAAAGATGAAATTAAAGATGTCACAGCAGGCTCTAAGGCTCAAATGTCAAATAACATGAAAAAAAAAAAAACATTGATTTAAAGCAAATATATGCACCCTTATAATGTCACTTTAAGAAAATCTTTACTTTTTCACTTGACTACCCTATGAGGGTAGAGTGTTCTCTGGTTTCCTCTGTTTTCAGTTATTGCTAATGTCTTTCTGCCACTGTGCTGATTCCTGTAAAGCGATAGCTAACGTGATGGGATTTTTATCAAGGGCCCATTCTACACCCAGCCCTGAAGATGAGCAGACCTGGGACAGCTACAGGGCTTTTCCACCAAAGATGGGATGAAGAATGAATCTAATTCATCAAGTGAAAATAAAACATGTTTGAACACGGGTCATTTGAAGAGTGTGTTCAGAACACAAGGCTATGAAAATTCTGTGGAGGAAAAAAGGAAAAGCATCAATTGCTGGTTGGTGAGTACATCAGGTTAAAATGCAGACTCCTGGGCTTCCTGGGTTCTGGGCTTGAGTCATCACAACAAAGCTCTGATTATGAACAACTCAGAGTTTATATATATATATATTACATAGTTAAAAGCATCAATGTAAAGTTAGTTTCAGTCTTCAAGGAAGATTTCCCCCCTTTTATTTTCTGGTCAACAAGCCAGGTATAATCCAGACTGAGTAGCTATGGGGTTAGGACACAGAAATGTTTATTAGTTTAAATGGCTTTCAGGCTAAAAATGTCAGACAAACCCCAAACCCCACAGAGATGATAGTGAGGAAGGACCAAAATAAATTGCCTCTAATCAAGAAGAAAACAGAAAAATTGCAAAAGGAGATAGAGTTCATTATCTGTCACTTATGGGAAAGACTATAAGCATCATAAAGGCCACTTTCTCTGATGATACAGAATGCTTGAGAATTGGTCTTAGAAGTGGGCAATGAATAATGTGATAAAAAATAAATGTGACCAGAGGACTAACTAGGGGCCAGTAGTTTCCACTTCTAACTCACAGGAAATAGTTGGTATCCCAGAAGTTTTTTTTTTCTTTTAAAAATGGGCTCCCCCCACCCCATCGGCAAATATAGGGTTATAGCAAAACGAATTGGAAGTTAGTTTCCACATACCCCATGCTTCCATATATTCACAGTCTCTGTTACCACCCAAACCCTGCATCAGAGTGCACTGACACACACATCACTGTCACTCCAGTTCATAGGTCAAAATATTTTTATTAGTTCATAGGTCAAAATATTTGTATTGCTGCCAGAACAAGATGATAAGAAGCATCTAAATGAGAAAGAGTTCATTTTAGTTTATAGATCAAGGGGGCTACAGTCCATCATGGTGGGCAAAGAATGGCTGGAGGACCAAGGGGCTGTGATTCCCACTGTATCTTCAGTGAGGAAGCAGAAAAGGCAGGGAGTGGGACTAAGCTATAAAACCTCAAGGTGCACCATCAGGAAGTGTGACTAGCTTCCTCTACAAAGCTCCACCTATTAAAGGCACTGCAACCTTTCCAAGCAGCACCAGTATCTGGGAATAAATGTTCAGACATGTGAGACTGTAAAGGACATTTCACACCCCAACAGCAACATCCTCTAGGCTTGGACAAATCTTTAAGTATGTGTATCAACCATGATACTATCAGGCAAAGTCTTCACTGCCCTAAATACCTCCTGTGCTCCTCCTGGTCACCCTTTTCTGTCTTCTGATCTATGATGCAGGCCGTCTTGTGACCAATTGGTTTGTTGATTCTTTTCGAAAGGAAGGTATCAAAGAAATCTAAGAGACATTATTAGATATTTGCCAGCTGGAGGAATGAAAGTGGAATAGAAAGAGAAGGACTCTTCACACTTTTCTCAGAGGCTGCATTGCGAACTTCTCCATCCACCTATGTCTCCTTATCTTAGGACCTAAAGTAAGCAAGGAGGAAAATGGAACAGAATTGCAGTTTATTTCACATTTATCATGTGGCAGCCACAGGACAATGAATAATTGTCTTCATAGTCTTTCATATTAACTTCCTAATAAGTTAAGATGGTGTCAGAATTTAACATGGTGCTTTAAACAACCCATCCAGTGTTCTCAATACCTAAGTGAGGTAGATGCCTTTATGGCAACTCTTGTAATTAGTCAAGGTTCTCTAAAGTAACAAAACTGATAGCCAGTCTAGAAAATTATATAATTATATAATTATATAATTATAAATTTTATAATTATATAATTTTCTAGACTGGCTTACAGGCTGTGGTCTGAGTATTCCAACAATGGTTGTCTCCTGATGGAGTGGCCAAAGATCCAGTAGTTGTTGGTCCACAAGACTGGATGTCTCAGCAGTCTTGATCAGATCCTGAAGTCCCCGTAAGCCCTAGAGAGCTAGTGTCTTCAGCCTATGTTGGAATCCCGAAAAGCCAGTTCTAACACTAGGGAAAGAATGTCTCTAGAACAGAATATCCATGAGAGTGAGAGGAAGCAGAAGGAAGCCAACGCTTCCCTCTTCCATGCCCTTTTATGTGGCTGCCACTGGGAGGTGTGGACTGGGTTTAAGATGGGTCCTCCCACATCAAATAATCCCATTAAGAAAACTTCTTAGCCGGGCGGTGGTGGCGCATGCCTTTAGTCCCAGCACTTGGGAGGCAGAGCCAGGCGGATCTCTGTGAGTTCACTGGGCTACCAAGTGAGTTCCAGGAAAAGGTGCAAAACTACACAGAGAAACCCTGCCTTGAAAAACAAAAAACAAAACAACAACAACAAAAAACTTCTTCACAGGTGCATCCAGCTGCTTTGGTTTTAGCTGATCCCAAATGTGGTCAAGTTGACAACCAAGCTTGGCCATCACAGGCACCTTCAGTATTCTTTAACTGTAGCTAAAACTTTTTTTATTTTTCCAGGAAAAGACTAGACCCATGCATGTTCCTGTCTACCATCCTAAGTCTCTACACAAGCTCCCTGACAGAGAGCTAAGAATGTACAGGAGTGAGCCTGTCATCTTTCCTTAAGAGTGGCCTTAAACTGAGCATGCTCAGTAACATGACTCTTGAACTGAGCATGCTTAGGATTTTGCCCATCCACAAAGTGCTTTTTTCTGTGTGAATGCTTATAGGATTCCTAAATAAAATTCCCAGGAAAGGCATTGCCTTGTGAATAGCTCCCACACTGTTTTCCCCTTGCCTACTGTAGTTACTAAATCTCATTCTGTGGCTGGTCTGTTTTGGCCTTGCATTAAAAAAGATGCAAATTTTTTGCATTTATGTGCTTATGTGATTTTGCCTCTTCTGTCTTCCTCTTGCCAACAGTGGCAGGAGGAATCCAGCTTGCACTTTAAATTCTCTCCCTCAGGAAGAAGGCATTTGGTTTTCCAGTAGGAAATGTGGCAAAAATGAGCAAGAACTCCTACTTTTAGCTTTCTTTTGTTATCCTGTGTTCACTGGAGAAGGGATGAATGCCTTGGAAGCAGGATGAGTCAGTGCTGCGGAGTCCAGCACTGGGTGGTTCCAAAGCAGAACAGGGTTAGGAGTCCCAGAGATTCAATGTGCTGAGGAACCCAAAGCACCCTGTGAAGGGTAGCATCAAGAGAATTCAGACTGAGGCAAAATTCGGAAACTGGTATGATGGCAGGAGATAGATAGAAACTGGACAGCTAGGTCAGGGATTCCCAAAGAAGAACTCAGAGAATGGTTTTGCTGGAGGCAGGATGGGCAGTTCTGGCTCTACTTCCTGGTAGTATCTAACCCTGCCCTGGAAGGCGCACTGGAGGATGTGATTGAAGCTGAGAAGGCTCTTGGTCATCTGTGATTGTGTTACCTGAACTGGCCTGTTCACCACCTCCCCCATGCCTCACTTCAGATTCTGCCTTTTGAGAAGCCTGGAGACAGGCTAGCAGATGGATGGCATTTCATCCCCAGGGTCCTGCCGTACAGGAGCTTTGCCATCTTTCTGACTTTTAAGCTTTTGCTTATGAATACTAATAAATTTATTTCCAAAGCTCTCCCTCTGTGGTCCCTAAATTCCACTCATTGAATTCATTAGATAAGAACTGAAAAGCTACTGGCTTGGAGTGACTTTGGTGGCTGTTGAATTCTCCTGGACTCTAGCTCTCCAAGCTAAGTTCAGGAAAACCAGAGCAGCCCTGAATGTTCCTGTGCTGATGTGGAACAGCCCTTCCTCATTCTCTTAAGAGAGCCCTGTTTCCCAGAAGAGAGGGCTGACAAGCACCAAGAGTGTTGTCTGAGCTCCACCCTTCTGAGGTCTAATACACTCATCCCAGCAAGAAAATTGAGACAGCAGAAGGCCAGCAGTGTGAGACCGACAGAGCCTTCACAGATGTTGTGACCATATGAGGAGGCTGGCCACAGGTCTGCCTGCATGGGGCTGCTTGGGTGTTCCATGAATGAGACACTTCAGATCTTTTGGGGACTCCTCTTCATTGTGGGTTTGAATCTTAGAAATTGCCTCTACTTGGGACAGGATGGGTTAAAAATAAAAGTATCCTGCCTGGTCCTACAGCTTGAAAGTCCTCTGCAATTTCATAGGAAAGGGAAATGCTTTCCTCCTGCAATACTGAGAAAATAACATATTTTTCTAATTCTTCATGGAAAACAAAAAGAGTTGAATGCATCTGCATGCAATGGTCTTTGCTCTACAGTAGGTTTTGGGGGTTTATTTCCCCCACAGTCTTCAGGTCCCTCTTTCCATATTTACAAGTCTTTGCCTAAGCTGTATCAATATCATATACTTTTGATAAAAAAAAATGAAAGAACCCTCTTTGAGTGTATTGGAGAGGGAGTGGCAAGGGGCAGTTCAATACCATCTTATGCATGTGTCCCTAGAGAACTTTGTTCTGGTAGGTGCTGACCTATTTTCTAGCTTTTTGAATAGAATTGGCTCTTGCTCACAAATTTTCTTTTGCTTATCAATGAATAAACACTTTTCAGGCTGCAGTCTATATTGGAAACCAAAACAGCTTCAGACCCAGGATAGGTTGATACAGTGCAATGTTTACATAATCTCCACCCACCCTCCCTAAGTGCATATCCTGTCTCTCCTTCCATAAAGAACCATTGAACATGCTTTTGGATTACTAGCTCCAAGCCATCCTATGCCATCCAATGAAGAAAACCAATTGTTTTAAAGATTCCCTTCTCCACGTTAATCTGAAAAGACATTCTAGGTAGAAACCCTTTTGTGTGTGTTTGCATTTAAATATTCATTTTCTTTCTGTGGTATGGCTTCACCAATCCCATTGCACACATTCTGCTTCCATATGCCCTTTGCTTTCAAAGCACCAGGCATACAGCTGTTAGTTTTAATGTCTGTTTGTAAAAGTCAGCCCTAAAATTTTAAATACAATGGAATCCCTCCACATGGCGAGATCGCAGTTGTAAAGTGGCCCCTTTATAAATGCCAGGGAAATAATAGAATCTTCGCTTCTTTTCTGAGGCTACTGCAGCCCAGCAGCTGCTGCCTTGGTTACAGCCATGTGGCTTCTCAACAAGCTCTTAATTTGAATGGTCTGTTTGTGTTCCCCTTGCAGGAGGCAAGCCTAGGTACGATGGCCACTAACCACAGGAGAGCAGGGCTTGATGAACGGCTTTCTTTGCACAAAATCGGCTTTCTGTGACTGGTTCTCGGCTCACTTAAGCACATAGGACAAACGAGAAGGGATCGTGTTGGTGTGAAATAAATTGGATTCAGTATACTCCCACCACCTCCAGCAGAGACCGATTAGCCAATTCCAGAGATGGATGCCTCCAAGGTCACTTATCACACTGTCTGGCTTGTATTTCACTTACGAGACTCTACTCTTTCAGCTTGAATGCATTTCTAAAAACATGTGAAAGTCGACTTAGAGAGAAGCTTAGGTCTTACAAAACTAAGTGGAGTTAACTGTGAGTTTGAAGCCAACCTAGTCTATAGGGTGAGTTTCAGGCCAGCCAAGGCTATCCAGAGAAACCCTGTCTCAAAAAACTAAAAAAAAAAAAAAATATTTTCTGCTACTTAGAAACACCTCTCATCAATATTTCTCCAGAATCTTATACTTTTTTGTTCTTTAATGTCACCAACATATTGTTAATTTCAATAAGAATCTATTTGTATATTGTGATTAGACATTTATGACCCACTTTGTGGTTTATAACAATAAAGTGTTGAAGGGGGCAAAAACAGCTATTCCTACCAAGAGTTAGCAAATCCACGTGGTTGTTTTAAGTTGGTTTTTTGTTTAAGTACTATTTCAAAGAGCTGTGACATGAGTTTGACAGTCTAGGCAACTTCTATGTTGCTGCCAGAACTAAAGTTTTAGGTCCCAATAACACAAGAAGGTCAGCATATACTGTAAGAAATGAAGGTTGTGCAGAAGCTAAATGTTTAGGAGTCTAAGAGTTGTCTCTGTATGCCCTGCAAAGAAAGGAACATTCTAGAGAAAAGGGCCCAGATCTGACAGTCAACCAGAGAGATAGGAGTCATTCTGTCTGTGCATGTGTGTACATGCATATGGTGGTCAGAGCTCAACTTCAGATGTAGGTTTTTGGGAGCCATCCACCCTATTTTTGAGGCAGGATCTTTCACTGACCTGTGGCTTGCCAAGTAGACTAGGCTGACTAGCCAGAAAGCCCCAGACAGAGATAGACTTGTCTCTACCTCTAATCCTCAGTGTTGAGATTACAAGTGCAAATGCCACCATGTGGATTCTGAGGATCAAACTCAGATCTTCATTCTTGGGCCACAAGCACTGTGCCCTCTAAGCTATTTCCTTAGCTCTACAGTTGTTCCTGGCCACTGGAGCAAAGTAAGGCAGGGCAGAACACATCTGGCCAGACTACAGGAATTTTATTCCAAGATAGGATTCCCAAAAGGGCAGAGTGAAGAACTGTATATCTGTATATCAACAGACATTTGACGAAGTCTGTCATGAGATCCCTTTGGGCAAAGGAAAAGACTATACAGTAGTGATAGCATGCCCCACAGAGTCTCTGCTGACCAAATACCTTTCCAAAAGGTGTTGACTAAGAGACCATTACTTTAGTCCCCTGTAAAAATAAAAAATGGCCAGCCATTCAGCTTTGCCTTTAGGCTTATAGTCATTTAAATGTTTGGCAAGGAAACAGAACATATCATAATCAAATTTGTGATGAGGCAAAAGCTAAAAAGACGAACATACTTACGGTGACAATCAAAATCTGAAAGCAACTGTCACATTCTCTAGGCACTCAAAATATGCACCTTTAGTAAATGAATGAATGAGATCGGCCAGAACCAGGGACTGAAATGAAGTTTGACAGATATAAACAAAATGCCAAGTACATGACTGAAAAAGGGATACTTTATCATCTTTTAAAAACTATGTGATGGTTTTGACCATGAATTCAGCACAGGTCAGAAGTTCACCAACACCCTTCAAATATTTGGCAGCTTATGCTATGTCCAGGATGCACAGAAACTAAAAACAATAAATAAACTTCTTTTTATCCTGACAGAGTCCTTTCTATGGTATTATATTCAGTTCCAACTACCCTATTTTAAGAGGAGCCTTGAAGAATAACCATATCAACCTCAACTATATTCAGAGAAAGATAACAAAGAAGAATGAATATCAGAAAAGCAAAGTGTGTGGGGTTAAATAAAATAAACATGTTGCTCTATGTAAAAAGATGTAGGTCCAAGTAGAAACTGTTTCTGTGTATAGATGATATAAAAATTGATTTGTGAAAGAACAGGTAGACTTATTTTTATAAGATTTACTTTATTTTTATTTATGTGTGTGTTTGTGGGTGTATGTGCACACATGTGTACATGCATACATGTGGGTGCCTGTAGAGGCTAAAAGAGAGGTGTCAGATCTCCTGAAGCTGGTTAGCAAGTGGTTTGACTTACTCAGTCTTGAGTTTTGTGGTTTGCAAAGTGATGTTGTTGATAACTCACACCCATTTTGATAGCTTCATAAGAGAATTTGTGCCTTGTAGATTCATAAATTGTGAAGTAACAGTTTAATAAATATCAAAGTGTTTTAACCTTTATGTTGTAAGACTTTTACTTCTGTTCATCTCTTCTCACAGAATCTCTCTGTAGGATGTGCAGGGGCATGGTGTAAAGTGTGTTCTGCTGTGGGTCATTTAATAGCATGTGCCTTTCAGAGCCACTTCTGTGAGTATTCGAGGACAACAGACACTTCTTAGCAATCCAAAAGTTCTGAGTGATGACTGTGTACTTACAGTGGAATGAAACTTTCCACACTTGCCAGAGCTGAGGAAATAGTGGGAGGGTTTCTGCAGGATCTGCTCACTCTGGCTGGAGAGAACAAAAACAGAAAAATAGCATGTTGTTGCTGTTTTCCCTGCAATGATGGTTGTCAGTCTTTATCTTCTTCAGTTCTTGACACTTCTTTGAATACTGGGTATACTAAGAGAGATTAGATTGTAGCCTTGGTTAGTTGTTCGTCATTGAGCCGACTGTCTCTGAATATCCTCAAACTATCTCACTACCTTTAGATCTCTTCCTGTAATGTCAAATAGTCTGCCTCTATTTTCTCACTGAAACAAAGTCTAACCACCTATACTGTAATGATTGCTTTTCTCATGAGAATAATTTCCCACCAGGACCCAATGACCATATTCCTCTACCTTTCCCGTTGCTTCTCTAGGTTAAAAAAGTAAGATACAAGTCCAATGGCAAAGGCTTGCCACCAATGTGTGAGCCCTCTAAAAGGATTTTGAGAGTCAATATCCAATGCACGGGTGAAAAGAATGATATTTATAACTCTATCTTCAAAAGAGAGGTCAGTGTCAAGGAATCTCTACCACTGATGATAACAGTGCCAAGTGTATTAGTTACTTGTCTGTTGCTGTGATAAAACACTGTGACCAGGGTAACTTTTAAAAGAAAGCATTTGATTGGGCTTATGGTCCAGAGGATAAGAGACCATGGTGGCAGTGTGAAGGCATGGTGACTGCAGGCAGCTGGAGCAACAGCTGAGAGCTCACATCTCGACAGTTAATCAGGAGGTAAAGAGCATACTAGAATGCCAAGAGTCTTTAAAAACCCCAAATCCCACTCCTAGTGACACATCTCCTACAACAAAGCCATGCCTCCTAATCCTTCCCAAATGGTTGTATCAACAGAGGGCCAAATATTCAAGCATATGAGCCTAAGGGAGCGATTCTCACTAAACCACCACAGTAAATATGAGGCTAAAAACTGAGGAGAAAGGAATGAGAACAAGTTATTTCACTGAACAAAAGGATATTTGAGAGCATATAGCTTATGACTTGGGAGAGAGTAAAGCTGAATGGTCACCCAAAAGAGGATTCCTGGAAGACAAAGGAAGACGGAAAGGCAAAGAATTTCTTCAGGTGATTTTACATCATTTTCAAATGGAAGATAAATTTACTATTTGCTTCTTGTATCTCCAGAAAGCCTCAGAAAATGGATGTCACTTGCTGATGTTTGTGGTGTTGGATGAGGGGTTTCTGTGGGACCTAGGAAGGCCCTGAGTCTGGTGTCTAAGCAGAATGAAGGGAACACCCTCACTTTTGGGTTCCAGAGAGAAGAGCTGTCTGTCTCTTCTTGGGCACATCAGTGAAATGAGACAGCAGTCCAGTCTGGCTAAAGGACAGAATGAAGGCAAGAAGAGGGGGTAGATGTATTCTCCCTTCTGTTTCCTTTCCCCAAGTGACAGCTTTGGGGCAATTCAGATGACTCAGCCTGTTGTTCCTCCTCCCCTGCCCCCCTCACCCCCATGCAATAAGCTAAGGACACAGGATGGAGGGCAGAAAGGGGAGGAGGGATGGAAGTGTCTGAGCTACATTTATGATCTTATCCTGCATTATGGTGAGAATATGAACATTAATGCCCCATCTGCTGAGAAAATCCACCAGAGATTTTCAGTTATTCAGAGTGATGATAGGACTCAAGTTCCCATTTCCTTCCAGCTGCAAAGAAGGGCCCCTGCTTCTAAGAGAAAAATCAATGACCTCCATGGACTGCCTGGTGAACTTAGCGCTCACTTTCTGAGAGCCAAGGATAAAAATTACACCCCTCACAGCAGGTCTCGAAGCACACACCTGTGCAGGATGGGGCCTCCTGGATAGGGTAATAGAGAGCTCTGCTCAGTTCCCACCACTGCCATGGAGTGACTAAATGGCCCTAACAGAATCATTTCCTGTCTCGCTGTTGCACTTTGTCCAACCTTAACACCAAGATCAATGTTTCTTCCTTCTGTCCCAGAGTGCACAGAAATCATCAGCCCTCCTCTAAAAGTTAACACTTTCTGCACTCTCCCCAGATGCCTTCCATTTATTTTGTCCAAATTCATGGCCCTGGTGTTTCTCTGACATCATTCTATGGAAATTGCACTACTTAAGCCCTCCACATGTGCTCACACAAACATGCACACACATTAATATGCAACCATCAATAGCCACCGAATCCAACATGAATCTGCACCCCCATACCCACTGTTGCCCACATAAATTTTCACCCCCATACCCATTTCCCCCATGAATCTGCACACACCCTCAACCACGCACACTCGGACATGTGTACTCATGTACACAAGTATACATATGTGCATGTGGGTACACCTTTAAACTGTAATCTTAAGACATACCATATTCAGAACCTGCTCTTAAGGCATTTGTGCTAGAATGTTCTATGGTCACTTTCACCTTCTCATGTACAACCCAGGATCTTATCCAAATCACAAATAAATAAATCATCTCCCCTTCTTCTCCATCCCACCGTCACCCTTTCTTTTAATGATATGGGGCCAAACAAATCACCCCATGCATTTTGAATGCAACCTTGCCCTCCTCTACCTCATATAGCCATATTTCCTTCTCTGCTACTCCCCTTTCCACTCTAACCCACTATCATTCCACACCTCTCATTTCGAATGTTTTTCCCGCCTTCCAATCCATCACTTTCCCTTGACACAGAAGGCTGAAGGGAGAAGACTCTCCGGAGTTGCAGCTATGCTGGTGATAGTGGTAGTGGTGTACATCCTTTTAAAAAAGATTTTATTTTTTAAATTGTGTGTGTGTGTGTGTGTGTGTGTGTGTGTGTGTGTGTGTGTGTGTGTGAGTACAGTGCCCATGGAGACCAGAAGAGGGTACCAGATCCCCTAAACAGGAGTTACAGGGGGTTATGAACTATCCAATGTAAGTTCCAGGGACCACACTCAAAATCTCTGGAAGAGCAGCATGCCCTTAACCACTGAGTTGCCTCTTGAGCCCTGCTAGTGCACATCTTTAAGGAAGGCAAAGGTATGAGTTCAATCCTTGTGCCCAGAACCAACTGTGACAAAAACACAAGGGATATTCACCAAACCCTTGAACTAGTCCAAGTTTGTGTTTCCCTCTGCCCTTTTTCTACCTAGGCTCCTCAGGACCCCAGAACAACGTAGCCAATTGTCTTTTTCATTCATGTTTTTTTTCATCTCAATCCCCTTTTCTGAGCCCCATTTTCTTTCAGTGGTTCAAGCACTGCTTGACACCGATGTGTAATTATTCCAGTTGAGTGTGTGTGTTTGATTCCTTTTCCTTCATGTAGGAAAAGTTTCCTCACATTGCCATGCTCTATAAACATATAAACATAAAAATTATAAAATGATGTAAGAACCATGCTTTACAATTACTTGTAGTCCCAACATCCTGAAAAAAAATGCAAAGAGAAGACAATTAAAGATATTTATTCAATAATTAACAGAAACATGAAGATTGGTGGGGGAGGGGAAGGGTGCAGGTTGCATGGGCAAGAAGCAATTTTAAATTTGGTAGGTAGAAAACACTTTTCAAAAAGTAGTGTTGAGCAACTGCTTGAATAGGGTGAGGAAAGAACAGTTTAGGTATTAGGAACACCAAATACAGAGATTCTGGAACAGGATCACTCTGGAATAGTCTGACTAGCTGCTCTGGGGACACTGGCTTTTAGTACAAGCGAAGTAAAAATTGATGAAAGATTTTTCTCTGAAGCAAAGCCTTCATGTGATGGCACACAGGGTACCCCAAGATTAGAAAGTGTGGGAACACAGTACAAGCATGGAGGCCAGTTAGAATAAACAGGGTCTAAGAGAAGTGCCAGTGACTCTGACCAAGGTTGGTTGTAGAGATGGGGAGGAGAGGAGCAGACTCTGGTAAAGCAGAAGGAAGATACACAGGATTTGATGGTGGGTTGGTTGTAGAATAGGAGAAAATAATCACATTTAAGGATAACTTCAAGGTTTTTGACCTGGGCAGCTAGAAGCCTAACTATGTCAAGAAATCTACAGGATGCATGTATCTGAAGGAAAAGTTCCACACATTACAGTCTCAAACAAAACAAAACAAAACAAAACAAAACAAAACAAAACAAAACAAAACAAAACAAACCCAATATGATAGGTGTGTGTGTGTGTGTCTGTGTGTGTGTGTACATGCATGCGTGTGTGTGTGTGTGTGTGTGTGTGTATAGAAGTATTTATTTTAACAAATCAGCTGTCAAGGATGCAGGCTTACAATCCTGTAACAAGAATTGTTAAATTGGTCTTTAAATAAAAAAAATCCAAGGTCCCAAGAGTATCAGTTGCAGAGTACCTGATTACTTAGGACAAAAGAAATTCAACTTTTACTGCATTCAGACCCTTAACTGATATATGAGGAAGAGAAATATGCTTTACTCAAAGTCTATCAATAGAAATGCTTATCACAATCAGGAACATCCTCAGAAGAACCTCCAAAATAACCACATAACTATACCTTCTGACCAAGTCAGCTAGGTTCAAAATATGAACCACCCCAATTAAGAGCCCAGTATGAGAAATGTTGTGCTGTATAGTGAACATATGTGGAGATGCTGTGTGCTAAATTGTATGCCTAAGAATAGAAGAGTAGACAGTGCCAGCCTCTGGAGACCAGAGGAAACCATGAATGAATGCACAAGGAGCCAATGAAGTACTAAATGAAACAAGTGCATTGTTGTCAAGGACCAATGCCTCAGATTTCTGGGAATTGGCAAATCTTTCCTTGGGTCAAGCTAAGGAAATTGGCAAACTTTTCCTCTGGTCCATGTGCAGAGGTTGACAGTGTGTGTGCAAAAGCTAGCAACCCCAGCACCCCTCCTCAACTGCAACTTGAGACTACTCCCCTAAAGTAGTCCTATGGGAAGGCTCTAACTACTAATCCCTGTGCTGTGCATAATGAATGTGCTGAACTTCTAGCTTGCTTGGGCAGTAGGTGTCCTCCATCAGAGTGAGGATTGTCCACCTGATTCCCCAGCTTCTTTCTCTCTCTCTCTCTCTCTCTCTCTCTCTCTCTCTCTCTCTCTCTCTCTCTGTGTGTGTGTGTGTGTGTGTGTGTGTGTGTGGTTTCTTCAATGTCTGTCATTTCTTGTCATTTCTTCATTCTCTCATTGCCCTCGTCAGGTTTCCAGGACCAAGCTGCACAGGAAGCAGTGTCAGACTACAGCTATAAATCTGTGAATCTTTAGTAGAAGGTTAAAACCAGGGTGAAAAGACGGTTCATTGGTTGAGAGAGCACACATTGCTCCTACAGAAGACCTGAGTTTCAGTTACCAGCATTCATATTGGGTGGTTCATAACCACTTGTAACTCCAGTTCCAAAGATACAACACCCTCTTCTGGTTTCTGTGGACACCTACAATCATATGAGCATGCCCACATTCAGACACATAAACATGCACATAATTGAAAATAAAAGTAAAATATTTTTTAATGGAAATAAAATACTTTTAAGGTCAGGGCTTGAGAAATGGCTCAGTTGTTAAAGTTGTATACTTGGAAGCATGAAGACCTGAGTTCAAATCCCCAGCACCCATATAACAAACTAGGTGAGGCAGCATGCCTGTAATCTCAGCACTGGAGAGGCAGAAACAGGAGGATCCCTGGGACTTGCAGACTGTGCAGTCTAGCTGAATCACTGAGCTGCAGATCCATTGAGAGTGACCTTGTCTTGAAATATAATGTGATCAGAACAATGGCCAGCATGGCATGCTAACCCTAAGGGTGTGATAATTGTGGCATACATATCTTTGTGGTAACCAGCAGCTCTCTAATTGGTCTTAAGGTCTGTCTGCTCAACAAGATGGAAATCACGCCTGTTACTGGAAACCTAGCAAAGTACCTGAAGCTAGTGAATGCAAAGATCTTGGAGTAGAGCCTACAACCACCACTTTACTAAACCAGCATAATCCTTAACTACATTCTAAATATTTATCCTTATACTCACAGATAAGTGTAGTCCTCACTCCTCATTAAATAAACTTCTCTTTGCAACAGATGGAGGCCATTATACAAAACCACAACTGGTCAAAATGCAACAAACAGGAGATTGTGTGGTAATATATATATATATAATAATTCATGTATGAAAGACCTAAACAAGACCTGAACATTAAGGACACCAATGGACATGCTAATGTGGAAGGCACAAGTTTTGCAGGGCCTCAACCCTAGACAAAGTACAATGGGCAATACTGAGAGTGGGAGAAATCATCTTCCTTAAGGAAGAGCCCCCCACATTTGTTATTCAAACCAAGTGGTTAGCAGCAATAATATACACACAAGGAACATCATAGTGACTGAACAGGTTGAATTGATCTATTTTCAAGTGTATTCTGTGTGTGTGTGTGTGTGTGTGTGTGTGAGAGAGAGAGAGAGAGAGAGAGAGAGAGAGAGAGAGAGAGAGAGAGACAGACAGAGAGAGAGAGAGACAGACAGAGAGAGAGAGAGACAGAAACAGAGACAAAGAGACAGAGCAACTAAGGAACAAGAAGCCATGGATTTGAGAGAGAAAGAAAGTGGCAGGGTTACATGGGAAAGTTTGAAATGAGGAAAGAAAAGGAGAAAATGATACAATTATACTATAATTACAATAATAATGAGGAGGGCTATAGAGAAAGACACTGATGTTAACCTCTGGCTTCTTCTCACATGCACATGTACAGACATTCACAAACATGTAAAAAGGCTGATGAGAGAGAGAGAGAGATTTTATGTTTTATTCCTTTTTATTTATGTGTCTTTGTATGCTTGTCAGTGGGTATGTGTACATGAGTACAGATGCTCACAGACACCAGAGCTGTTAGAGTCCCCTGAAGCTAGAATTACAAGTGAATGTGAGCTATGCAACCTGAGTGCTGAGAACCAAACCCAGGTCCTCTACAAGAGTAGTGTGTGCTCTTGACTAGACAGCCATATCTCAGGCTTGATGAGAGAATTTTAAAGCCAACCATATAGAAGGTCATGAAAGGATTAGTGGTTAAAAAAAAAAAACAAAAGGCAGTGACATGTTCATGGGCAACAGGGCACCTGAGAGGTGGCGTGTAGTCAGCAAAGGAGACAAAGAAGCAACCAGTAAGATCAGAAGAAAAAGCATATATGATGATTTCATACTATACAATATTGACTGGATATGAGTGTTACATTCGTAAATTAAATAATAATGAAATAGCAATAAATTAGGCTTCAATTATAAGTTTAACAGACATATTCCATGTGACCACACAAAGGGAAACCCACTGTGAAAAGACACAGTCACATTTTATCGGAAAGGCAGTGAAAAAAAGCTGCCCATTAAATAACCCATGAAGAGAAATACCACCTGCCCTTTAAACACAAATGAAAATAAAATCATAAAAGGTTCACTTATCTACCTGGAGAAGTAAGTCAGATTAAACATTTAAATGAATTTTATCTTCCTAGCAGAACCCACTTGCTTCTTAAAGGACCTTTAAGGTCACTTTCCTCTTGTTTCTCAGACGAATGTGTTTTTAAATACTCCTGTCTTCTGCGACCAGAACCTTTTCTGTAATAAAGCCTTTGCAGGCAAACAGTCCTCTCTAAATGTGACACCTCATTGCTAGGCATCCCTCCTTCCTCTGGCACCAATAAAGGGCAGCTAAGCGCAGGGGAATCCGCTGTTAGCAGAAACCTGCTCTGCTCCTTCCTACGTGGGCCATAAGGAAATATCTTTGTATGTCAGGAATTTTGATAGCAGAGATTAGATCGCAGCAAATGTTTCTGCAAAGAGCCACGTGGTAATTGTTTTGAGGTTTGTGGGCCCTGCAGTTTTCCTCACAGATACAAGGTCCTGTTCCTGGAGCCTGAGCCGATGTTTAGAGGAAACTTTGCTTACAAAAGCTGGCCGAGCACGAGACTTGGCTCTGCTTCTGTAGCATTATTTTTCAATGATTAATGTCCCCAGAAACAATTTACACAGTGAAGACAGGAGCTGGTGATGCTAACCCAGAGTGTCCAAAGTCCTGGGTTCGATGCCCAGCATGGCTGAAGGGAAACAAAACAACTAACTCGGATATTATGAGCCCCAAACATAAGAAAAGAAAAATGGGTGTTCCTAGGTTATTGCCATAGTATAGGATGTTCCCTAATAAAGATGACCCTTGTTTAAATGATAAAGAAAACAGACACGTTGGGAAAGGCTTCTAGAACCAGTAGATCACTCTATTCCCCAGGGCTCCTCTGAGTAAATTATAGAACTGAGCTAGCAAACAATAAAATGGAAAATCACATCACCTGTTATGTAATATCAGAAACTCTCACTCCATTACATGGATATTTCTTCAGCGTGCAATGTATTTTCTTGGCATTAATCTGCAAAGGCTGCGAGGGAAAAGAATGTTTGAATTTGAATTTCATGTCCGCCTTGCCTTTGTCATTACGTTTCTAAGTAAAGCCCAGCCTCTCAAAAGCACACTCCATTTAATTTCGTCACGGTTTAATGTAGCCTTCCCCTTAATAATAGCTGTGGAGGACTTCACATACTCCTTTCAACATTGCTTTCAAGATGAAGATTCAAAGAAAGATTTTGCTGCCAATGGTGGTTTTGATACAAAGAGCCCATTAGAAAACTTGAAATGTGTAAATTACACAGAACACTCTAAGATGAGGCTTAAATTGTCAGGGTGATGTACCTTCCCCGAGAAGGTTAATGGAGAGACGGGTACTTGTTTCAACAAAGGATTGAAAATAATGCTCAGAAAATCACCCTCATCATCAAAAGATGGATTGCTTTTGATTGCAGATGTGTGCTATGGTATGTATGAGCTAGAAAACCCATGTTATTCTTCCTTTATGCTTTTCCTGTGGCAAAGACAGCATTAAAATGCAGCCCTGAATAGATCCAGAATGTCCCCAGCACACTAACTCACCTTCCACGACTCGTGATAGATGTGGTAACGATTGCTCTCACGATACCTGTGGAGTATTCTATCAATATTTTATTGTAAGTTATCATCTCATACAGCCTACACTTTAGACTGTGTAGACAAACTGGGGCCAGAGGTTAGCAAATGAAAGCAGTGGTTAAATCTAAAATACCAATTGTGAGTGTGGTTTTCCTTCCTCTTCTCCATTAAAAATTGTTTGCCACAGTCTCACCAGAATGCTGCATTTTTATCTTGAAATCCCTACTACCTTGTGTCTTAATACTTGCTGGAGGTCTTCATAAATCTTATGTAATATTGCTTTCACGGGGACGACTGTGTAGAAATGTGACCTCACACCTTTTTGTCAGAACCATGGCACTCATTTATATCTACAGCAAATGGAAGGAGTAAGATGCTGTGTTTTCTTAAAAAAATTTGCACATGAAATGTAAGAGCCTTTTTCTTCATTCTAAGGATAAATAATAGGATCAAATACTTTTTAAAAAGAGATTTATTTTATTTTAATTATGGGAATGTGTAGGGGTTAAGTTCACATGTAAGTTCCAGTGCTCTTGGAGGCCAGAGGTGTTGGATTCCTTAGAGCTGGAGTTGCAGGCAGCTATGAGACACCCAGTGTGGGTTCTGGGAACCAAACTTGGGTCTTCTAGCAAGATCAGTAAGCACTCTTAACCATCTCCCCAGCCCATGAGGACTCAAAGTTTTGAACACTGTTACTTGAGATTTTAGGATCAACGCCAAGGCCCTGCAGTAAGTACCAACAGGCTAGACATCTGTTTCTAATATGCCTCTGAAATCAGTAGTCATGAAAAGCAGAGAAAAGATATTATTCAATGTGTCCACATTAAGAAGAAGGAAGAGTAAAGAAATTGATACCCAAGTCCATCTTCAGGGCACAGAACTGAGGTGTAGGTGAATTAAGCAGTCCTGGTCCAGGTGTGGTTCCCAGTC
Source organism: Onychomys torridus (assembly GCF_903995425.1). Taxonomy (NCBI): domain Eukaryota; kingdom Metazoa; phylum Chordata; class Mammalia; order Rodentia; family Cricetidae; genus Onychomys; species Onychomys torridus. The sequence continues at coordinate 64,664,623 of NC_050447.1, forward strand.
ACTGACTCACTTTCTTGGTTCTGTCTTTCCTACAAAGTGATACAATAAGTCATGAGAATGGCTGAAATTTCTTCTTGGGATGGCAGTTCATGCTCTGGCTGGCACCACAGCTTCAGTCTTTTGTTTCCCCACCATGAGATTCCTGGGGAGATTTCAATTTGTTGGGATCTGTGTAATAGTCTAATAGCCATAAGGAGAAAGGCACAAGTGTCTGTTTGGATTATCTCTTCTCTACAAAGGTGGTTACAATGGAATTTATTCTACGTGTAAAAGGCTGGCCTAGAATTGACAAAATCATCTCATGACTTATGGTTAGTTAAAACTTGAGATAGAGCTCTCATCCTTTACCAACTGGTGAGACCTTCATGGGGCACACAGCCTTGATGCCATTGTGCTATACTTAGTTCCTAGCCAATAGTTCCCACCAATGTACTTTAAAGGTGCTGTAATTTATGACTGGACTGGCTAGTGCTTTGCCACCTTGGCTGAACTTAGAGTCACTTGGGAAGAGTCGACCTCCATTGAGAAAATTTCCCTACAAGGCTGGCCTGTGGGGCATTTTTTTTTTTTTTTTTGACTAATGACGGAGGTGGGAGGGCCTTGATCACTGGGGGCAGTGGCATCTGTGGGAAGATGGTTCTGTATTGTACAGGAAAGCAGACTGAGAGGCTGGAGAGACAGCTCAGCAGTTAAGAGTACTGGCTGCTCTTCCAGAGAACCTGGGATTAATTCCTGGCTTGTGGCAGCTCATAACTGTCCCATTCATATGTTGAATACTCAGGCTTAATTGCATAACTTAGATTCTGTGGTTTGCTGACTTAATTTTCTCTGGATGTATGTTCAGGAGTATAGTTGTATCTTATGGTGCCCCATATTTTTTCTGGAGGAGCTTTCATATTGGTTTCCATAGTGGTTAGACTAATGTATATTTCCTACAATGGTGATTGTACAGTTTTGTTTTGGCCAACCAATAATCATTTTAAAAATAAAAAAGTGAAAATATCTTAAGGTATATTGAATTACTATTTGATTTCAAATTATATTTCAAAGCTGCTGTATTGAAACAGTACAGGACTGGCATTAGAAGTATGTGTGTGTGTGTATATATATATGAGCCTGGAATTAAGTCTATACACATACAGTCAATTGTTTGACAAATGTACCAAGAATACAATCAAAAGAACAATTTCTTCAATTTCAGTTGTCTAGAAAACTGTATATACACATTCAAAGGATTAAAACTAGATACTGAATATAAAAACTGCCTCAAAATGAATTAAAACCTTGGTATAAGACTTGAAAACAGTAAAACTTCTAGTAGAGAACAAAGTAAAAGTGCTTCATAACATTTATTATTGTTGTTGTTAAGAGTTATTTTTAATTATGTGTTTGTGTACATGAACGCAGGAACGCACAGAAGCCAGAAGAAGCTATGAGATCTCCTGGAGTTGGAGTTAGGGCTTCGGGCCAGTTTTGAGCCACATGGACATGGGTGCTTGGAACTGAACTTGGTACTCTACAAGAGCAACACGTGCTTTTAACCACTGATCCACCTATCCAGTCCCCAGCATTATTATTATTAACATTATTTATTATTAATACTAACATTGTTTTGAATATAACCCCAGAAGCACTTAACAGAGAAAGCAAAAGCAGATGACTTAGATTACATAGAACTCAAATGCTCCTGGAGGAGGGAGAAATGGCTCAGAACTTAAGAGCACTTGTTGCTCCTGCAGAGGACCAAAGTTCAATGCTCAGCCCTCAGACTGTGGCTCTCAACCACCTGTAACTCCAGCTTCAGGAAATCTGACACCATCTCTGTCCTCTAAGGGTGATACACACACAGGATGCACATGCATTCATTCAGGCAAAAGACCTATACATACAGAATAAAGATAAAATGTGTCTGCACAGCAAAGGAAGCCATCAGTAGAATGAAATAACATAAGTAATGGAAAAAACACTTGCAAACTGTATGTCTGACAAGAGGCAATATCTAAGTCATAAAAGACTCAAATTAATAGCCAGAAAGCAAATAACAAAATCCAAAAGCAGACAAAGGACCTGAATAGACAGAAACACAGCCAATACATGTGTAATGGATATTATAAACAGTGAGGGAGCAAATGCAAATCAGGACCCCAAGGAGGTATTGCTGTGGTGATATTGTGTCCCCCAAAATATTGTGCACCCTAATAAATTTATCTGGGGTCAGAGAACAGAACAGCCACTAGATACAGAGGCCAGAAAATGGTGGCACACACACCTTTAATCCTAGCATTCTAGAGGCAGAAATCCACCTGGATCCCTCTGAGTTCAAAGCCACACTGGAAACAGCCAGGCAGGGTGACTCATGCCTTTAATCCCAGGAAATGATGGCAGAAAGCAGGAAGGTATATAAGGCGTGAGGACCAGAAACTAGAAGCTTTTGGCTGGTTAAGCTTTCAGGCTTTCAAGAAGCAATTCAGCTGAGATGCATTTGGATAAGGATGCAGAGGCTTCCATTCTGAGGAAACAGGATCAGCTGAGGAACTGTCAAGGTGAGGTGGCTGTGGCTTGTTCTGCTTCTCTGATCTTTCAGCGTTCACCCCAGTACCTGGCTCCAGGTTTGTTTTTATTAATAAGACCTTCTAACAATGCATGTTACATATTACTTTACATGCATTAGAAGTGATATTTTTGAAATGGTAAAAGACAAAGGTTGGTACAAATATGAAGAATCTTCATACAGTGTTTGTGGGAGCATAAAATTGGTATAGCCATCACAGGGAAAATATGGCATTTTTCAAAACAATATTAATAAAGAGTTATCATATGATGCAACAATCCATCTATCAGCAAGTTGATGAGGCATTGTATTGTCTTGATCATTACAGCATTAATCACAATGGCCACCATATGAAATCAATTCTGTGTCTATCAATAGATGAAGAGGTTAAAAATGTACTTCCTAAGGCAGAGGAGACGTGGGAGAAAACACTTGCCATGTAAGCCTAACAACCTGAAGTTCAAGCTCCCAGATCAATGGAAAGAAGTCAGAAATAGTGGCAAACAACTGGAATGCCAGCTTTCCTATGGTGAGATGGAAAGTAGAGACAGGAGTATCCGCCAGAAGCTTGGGAGACAGCTGGATGGAAATACATGCACAGAGGCAGAAAGAGGAGAGAGGTTGAGAGCAAGGGCTAACTCCCCAAAACTGTACTCTGACTTCCAAAAGCATGCCATAGAATGTGCTCCCACACTCATGTACACATACACGTAGACATACATAAGTTATTTTGAATGCATTTTGCTTATTATATAAATAACTGCATACTAATATATATGTATATAGTACAGCAATATTTTTCAGTCATATGTGTATGTATGTACATATGTGATATATGTGTGTGTTCATGTCTGTGTGGGTGTATTTGTATGCAAATATACATTCAAGTGTGTATGTGTGCATGCAGAGGCCAGAGGTTGATCTCAGGTGTGAGCCCTCAGAAGCCATTCACCTTGCTTTCTGAGACATGTTCTCTCTCTGACCTGGAACTCAACAAGTGGCTAGGCTGGCTGGCCATCAAGCTCTGTTGCCCACCTGCCTCTGCCCACAAAGCACTAGAGTTACAAGTGTGCACCACCATGCTTTACTTTTTTTTTAAAACGTGGTTCCTAGGATATCAAACTTTTGTCTCATCCTTGCACCAGCATTGTGTCAACTGAGTCACCTTCCCTGTCCTCATCTACATCTTTTAAAGTCTTCCAGAAAAGAAAGAAATCCTATCATCTGCAAGAATGCTGGAGAAAGTTATGCTAAATGGCAACACCAGGCACAGACAAGTGACTCTATGCTTCTCCTTTGTGATTGGAATCTGAAGCCCCCAGACTCATGCAAACAGAGTGAGGAATGGAGGTGGCAGAGGACAGCTGTCCTTGCACAGTGTTGAAGAAATCCCAATTCAGAGGAATATCTAGACAGTAAGATCGTTTCTGATGGATGAAAGTCATGAGAAGGTACTGGGAACTTTAAAACCACACACAAATCCTTCCCAGCCTCAAAGTAGCCTTTATTTCTCAACCAGCAGGCATGAAATCATTCACCACTAGGCAAAATTAAGATACTAGGGGAAAAAACGCATAGTATGTAGACCACGGCTGGGACTACGTTAGCTAAGACATTTCAGCACATGGCTAAATTTATCTTAAGTTCTTGCAAGTGTCTTGAAGTTTGGAGTCTGAAAAATGACACAAAATTGCTTTGTACCCTGAGTGCATTACTGACAATTCATTACTTAAATAACCTCCTCCATTTCACAGATTACACTCCATCTAAGTCCTCCATTCTGTATAACAACCTGTCTTGTCCTGCTTTTATCTCATTGAAGTGTCAGCATCAGGGCTCACAGAAACTGGGCTAAGGACAGAATGGAAAAAGATACTCAAATCAGGAGTTGAAGGCGTGCTGGCTACAAATGTTCAGATTAGTCATTGCAACAGAAATGCCTGTCTTCCTAATGTGACCAATGGGGGCTTTTTCATTTGTGTTACCTGTGTGAATCTCTGAGGACCTGTGGAGAATGAGGACGTTTATTTACATGGTGCCTTTTACTGTCATAAACAGCAGGGCATTAAATGGTGTATATGTCTCCTTAAGCACAGGGTAACAATCATCCAATATGCATAGGTATTAGCACTGAGAACTGGTCCAGTGGGCAATGCATTCATGAATGGTTTAAATGGATATGAGCTAAAATAATGGAATACAGGTTTGGTCTGAATCAAAACTTAAACACAAATTTAACTTGGTATCCCTCACTGGGTCCAGCGATATGTGTGTCCCACCTTGAGAACTAATAGCTTTGCCCAGAGGAAAGCTATTTCCCCAGACATCTAAATAATCAAATGAATGGACTGATAACTCTGTTCATCCATCTGTGGGAAAAAAAAAACAAAACCCTTCCCTAGAGATGTGTGTAACTTGGTATGGGAGCCACACAAGTAAACCAATGGTGAAAATAAACTGGGAAGATTGTATTTGGTCTGGAGAGATGGCTCAGTGATTAAGAGTACCTGTTATTCTTTCAACTTATAATTGCCTGTGACTCCAGCTCCAGGGAACCCAACACCCTCTCTAACTCCCACAGATACAGACATATAAGTGGTATACATTCACACACACATACACACACACACACACACACACACACACACACACAAACACACACAAAATAAAAATGAAACTTCAAGAAAAAGATTATACTGACATCAATTCCCTTGTTTTAATATTGTTTCATATTAATATATGTTAACTCTATGAGAAAATTGGATGAAACATTCATAGAACCATCCTATAAATTCTTTTTTGAAATTTCCTGTGAGTCTCTGATTATTTCAAAATCAAATACTTCTTTTCTCTTTTTGCATATATAGAAGTGTTATTTAAGTAAGACTTATTGCACAGTGAGTCGATTAGCATATACATGTGAAGTTGTTTCCATAATAGTCAATTAACATATTCTTAAATTTACCTATGTTTGTATATGCAACTATGTGTATATTAAATAATGCATTCTATATTATAGAACATACTCCCAAATAGGCATTTTAAAGGACAAAATTTGCATCAAAGATTACAATAAAAATGAACTCAGCAGGTTGCATATATACATTTATATGTATGTAACAAAAAGAATCAAAGAAAAAGAGGCTATCAACTTGAGGGAGGCATAGGAAAAGTTTGAGAGAGGATAGCTGGGAGGAGCAGGGGCAGGGTAAGGAGAAGAAGAGGGGGATTGATGTAATTCTATTTCAAATAAAACCAGCGAAACAAATTGACTTACTAAGTTCTTCCTACAACCTGATATGTAACTTATGAATGCCTTCAGATATCATGGTAAATCTGAAGAGCATTAATTTACCTAACTAAAAAAGACACGGTCTTTGGACACATTGATAAAGCCATGTCTGGCCTTGTGGGGTACCCTAAGGTCTTTGCAGGCACACCCCTAAAGGGAAATGTGGAACTCCACCCTTCCTTTTTCTTCTGCTCCAATGTTCCCAGAGATCCAAAGCAACAGCACCACTTACTCACAACCTAGAACTATGAGCCAAAGTAAACATTTTCTGTTCATTAGTTAATTCTCTCTGGTATTTTGATATAGAGATGGAAAGCTAACAGGATTCTCCTTAAATTTAATGAAAGCATAAAGTCAATAGCTATACCCACTTGCATTTTATGAAGTATGACTCTTAGTCATAAAAGGTAATATAAGGCAAGAACAGCCACACAGAATGAAACAAAAAGGAGCTTTAGAGCACATGTTCTGCTCTTGAAGGGAAAGTAGCATTGTCATCAATAAGGGCAAGGATAATATTTACATAACACAGTGCTTGGCTTCATACCTTTTTGTCTATAAAATGCATTTATCTGCAAAAATTCATTTAAAAAATGAAAAACTAATTCAGAGGTCAGACAACCACCATAGTTCTGGCATCTAGAAAGTAGTTTGTTTGCTTTTCTTATTTCAAAACAAACAAACAGACAAACAAACAACAAAATACAAACCAAAGAGACAGACAGACAAAAGCCTCGTAAAGAAGGAGGCTTTATTTTGACTCACGGTCCCAGGGTGCTGAGGAAGTCATGATGAGAAGCATGAGGTAGGTAGTTATAGTGCATCCACAGGCAGGAATCAGAGAGTAATGGATATTGGTGGTCAACTTGCTTTCTTATTTTTATTCAAACCCAAGTTCCAGCACATGGAATGGTGTCACTCAATCTTAGGATGAGTCTTTCAACCTTAATTAACTCAACCTAGATAAATCCCTCACAGTCAAACCCAGAAACTTGTCTACAAGTCGATTCTAGATCCTGTCAAGTTGAAAATCAATACTGACTATCAATGTCCTTTCCTTACCTGGGTGGCTTTTGCCTTGATTCTATTCACTGGGTGAAAAATCCATCCACCCATCCATAGGGCCACACATTGTTATAAATGCATGTAACATTTCAACAGAATTTGTTTGGAAAACTGATTATTAACAAGCAATTTGATGAGTCTTTTTGCTGCAGGACTTATAAGTGACTTGGGATGGCTATGATGTTCAGAAATTAAGATTACTGTGATTCTTTTCTCAAAGTGATCAGATAGTAGAAACCCTCAGAACCTAGATTTGGGGATGCTGGAATATCCCATGATATGAGAAACTTACTCTGAGAGTGATCTTCAGTCCTAGGGATGAGAGAACACAAGGACTTAGTGACAAAGAGGCTATGGAGTTTGGATCTGGAATGACCCCAAAGACCCATATGCTAAAGGCTTGGTACCAAGTGGTGCTTACTGGAAGCTGGTAGTTCTTTTAGGAAGTAGAGTTTCTGGAGAGGCCTCTGATGATTGGGAATGTGTTCCCAAAGGCTACTGTGGATCCCCGATCTCTTACTCTCTAGCCTACTTCCCCTCCACAAGTTAAGGATATTCTCCTGCCACTGGTTCCCCATTACATCATAATCTCCCCACACAGACCTAAGAATGGCAGAGCAAACTGATTATAGACTGAGAACTCTAAAGCTAGGAAATAGCCCTTTTCTCTGCTTAAGTTCATTATTTTGTTTCATTTCATTCATTCATTTCATTGTCCATTTGGGTGTTTTATTATAGCAACAGAAAGCTCACTAACATAGAGCAAATCCAAAGACAGAGACACTCAAGCAAGGCTGGGATCATGAAGAATCATTTCCTAATTTAGTGCCAGGAAATTTTCCTAATCTTTAGTTAGCATGTATAAACTGACAGGATCTTTCAGGAAACTAACCCTTGAATCCTGAAAGAATCTTATGTCCAGCAAATTTTGTTTCTGCAGTGCCCAAGACTAGCATGCACAAGACAAGTCAACCAAGATCCCTGCTTGGGGAGGGGAGGAGCTCATGAAGCCCCACCCCTAACTGAGGAGTTCTTGACAACTGATGGCTGCTAGGGGAGAAAGGGTCACTTTTATCCAGAGATACTGGTTCAGAAAGGCTACTCATGCTCCAGTAGATGGTACCATACCATATGCATATAGACAGCACTAAATGGACATGTTTGTTATTTTTAAAAAAGGGACAGAGCACATGAAGTTGGGTGGGGGAGTGGTGGTTGATAGTGGAGGAATTGAAAGGATAGAGGGGCTATTTGATCAAAACATATTATATGCATATATGAATACTAAACAAAATATTTTTTAAAATTTATTATTATAATCCACCTTAGGAACTAGGGTTTGAAGTGTCATATCCTGTGTTAAATATTCTTTAACTCTGACCAACTTCCCCCCACCATTTCAAACTCAAAAGACACCTGCACACGCACATATAAAGAGAACTCGTTATTTCAAAACCTTCACTGTAGTCATTTCAAGAGACCCATTTCCTCTGTGCAACTTCAATTTCCTCAACATGCCATTTGAGATGAGTTATCCCCTCTTTCACTCCATCTGCCCCATTTCTCACTGAAGCCCTTGAGTCTCCCGGTCCAGAAGGCTCCATCTCTTGTCTCCGTGGGCACGCTATCCTTCTCATTTTCCTCTTTGCTTTATAATATTTTCTTCTCCATGTGACTAAGGAGACAAAACTGTCCGTGATCTGGGGATGAACCATTCATTCTCTTTGTGTCCTTCCTCCCAAAAGCCACACCCCAGAGTACAAATCCAGGTAATGTATTCCTTCTCACAGCCCATGGGACCATGCTCATTTTAAAGAGACTCCTCCTGTTCTGAAGTTCGAGGAGAAAGCTGTTAAAAATATTTCTGTGTTTCAAGGCAGCACAGAGGGAACCAAGGAGGGCTTGAACATATGCTACTTTTTTCTTTGTTGTCATATCTGACAAGAGCGATTGAATGGACAAAGAGGTCCCTTTTGGCTGATGGCCTGTGATGGCGGAAAAGGAGTGGCGGCAGGCAGCTGGTCTCCTTTTATCCACACACATAAAGCGTGGAGCAATCAAGAAATAGGTTCAGGCTATTAAACATCAAGACTGCCCCCAGTGACACACTTCCTCCAGTGAAGTCCTAGCTTCTAAAGTTTCCACAACTTGCCAACACAGGACCACCAGGTGAGGGCCAAAGGTTCAAACACATGAGCCTGTGGGAGAGATTTCAGACCTAAGTTGCGATACGCCATCTTTATTATGTCCCTCACATTTGGATGCTAACAGTTAATTATTCATTCATAACGCACAGGTTCTTCCCAGCCTGCTTTGGTTACTCCTTTGACACATCTTCCCTGTAGAAATACGGAGCTCTTCACACCCTCTACTTCACTAGGAATCCTTCACATAATGTATGTGTTGATGTACATAAAAGATAAGTAATGTTCATATGTCATAAGAAGCATTAAGAAACGTATTCCCTCTGCTGTCTTCCCGGGTGAATTCTTGCAAACCTAGTCCTTCTCTTCTGTCAGTCTGGTGCTTCCTCTCTTGTTTTCCAATTTGCCTTCCCTTAGCCCTTCCTCATCCTATGTCTCTTTGGTCTTTCCCGAGTCTAAACTCCATTGCACCACAATAATTCAAACAACCCCTCCATCTACAAATCTACAGAGGGATGCTGAACTCTAAGCACACTAGCCTCTCTCATCAATTGCTGCAGTAGGTGGCTCAGGCCAGCTGAAACAGTAGAAATGTCTTCTCTCACTGTTCTAGAAGCAGAAAGACTAGGGGCAAGGTCTCAGCCTACGGCCTCCTTCTGGCTGCAAGGGAGACCTTGACAGGCCTCACTCCTCCTTTCAGGTGGCTGCTCACAATCCTTGGCCTTTGTCAACTCTATAGTGGCATTGTTCCAGCAGGTTTCCCTTCATAAGACAGTCTCCCATGTGTCTCTTCTCTTTGTGTAATCAGGACACCATTCACTAGACTGAGGTCTGCACTACTTCAATCTCTTCTTAAGTCATGAGAACTGCAAAGGCCCTGCTCTCAATAAGATCACACTCTGAGTTTCCAGATGGGACACTGCTCAAGTCAGCGCAGTAACAAAAGAGTAAGTCCGTTTAGCTGCGGGGACCAGAAATCATGAATGTGGAAAGAAGTGACATAGTCCAGAGCTTTAAGAAACTGATTCACAGCCCCCTGCCTGTCCCCAGCTCCCTGCCTGTCCCCAGCTGCCTGCCTGGCTCATCTCTGCCTTTTGTCCTCTATTCTAAATATGCATTTAGAAATATACATAGGGATGGTGATATATCCCTGCTGTTTCTTTATAGTCCCAAAGGAAGCCTGAATCCAGGTATACTCTATAAGCACAGACAGAAGACTTGGAGTAAACTGCACAGAAGAGTGACAGCTGACCCCTATGGAGCAGAGGTCTATGGTAAAGAAGGGCTTTTTAAACCTTCTAGATAGCTATCTCTCTCTGTTTCACACACAGGTTTGTATACCTTATACCTATAAACTCAAAGTATCACTGGATCCTAGACATCAGATTCTTCCCAAGGGAATCTGTTTCCAGGCAAATATTAACGTGCAGCCTAAAGAAACTGGAGGAGTTTGTGTGGTCTAGTCTTTGTGGTCTTCTCTGTAAATGTTGGCCACCATTCACAGGAGCTGCTAGAGACAGATCTAAGCCACCAGAGAACTGAAGTGTTACCTGGGACCAGAAGAAGCTAGTGGGGTTGAAGCAGCTGAGCAAAGAACAGAAGAGGGCAGCTCAAAGCCACTCCGGAAAGACAAAGGCCTTGGAATGTCAGCCCTGCTGCTTTAGGGGCCACTGGGCAGGAGCCAAGGTTGGTACCAATCTAGACCTGGTGTTTTTTACCTCCAACAATGGCATGTTGACATATCACCAAATGGTGGCATTTTCTGCCTTTAAGATTGGATGTGAACATGTGTACGCATGGATGTATAGTAATTATGAGTATTGCATGTGTTTGTGTATATGCATTAGTGAGTGTGCATGTGTCACATGCCCTAGGAACATTTCTCTCTTTTGTGTCATAGCCACAATTCTCAAGCAATGATGACACTGCTCATTTGGAAGAGTCCCAGCTGGTTCCTGACAGCTGCCATCCTAACAAGATTGTTATCTGAGCAGCCTTGGCCCATGTGAGCTCAGAGGTTAAGGAGCAATCCTGCTCAGAACTTTTCCCAGAGAATGGGATATTTAAAACAGCTTAAAAATTTAAACACAGCACACTGGTAAGTACATAGATTTATAATCTGTCATATCTGAGTTTGGAAGGCATTTCCACCATTCATTAGCAGCAGGAACTTAGGCCATTCAGCTAACCTTTCACCTACCCAGTTTCTCTATCCATAAAAATGGCAATAACGATACTTATCTAATAGAGTTATTGTGGAAATGAACAGAGGTTAGATCAAATAGCCAAACTAGGTAATAGTCACGTAGGTATCTTGATAAACAGTAGAATCAGTATTCTAAGAGTTTCTGCTTTAACATGTCACCTGTGCTTTGACAGAACCTCCTCATAATGAAATCAGCAGTCTATGTACCCTGTTACGTGCCTCGGAGAGTAACAAGGCTTTTTCCAGGCTCTGAGGTCACCTCACCTCCCTTGTGTCATTTCTATCAGTGTTTCCAGTGCCACAGAACAGAGTCTCCAGGAAGACTCACACTCTGAGGGTTTTAATATCTTTCCAGAGGCAAAAAGATGGGGTGAATCATTTCCCTTTATTATGTGTTGATGGAATTGTATCCCTTATACTCAGGTGTGAACTCCTTCCAGACATCTTCACCAGAGCTTGTGACTCTGAGGAGAGCAGGAGGTTGTCTTTCATCCCTTATATGCCTCAGGGTTTAGCAGGGCAAGCAGTACAGAACAGAGCCAGGATCCGAAGGATGGTTATTAACAGCAAGGAGAATGACCCTGATGGTGGTGACACTGTGCTCTCTGTAATATGCCAAGCCCTGTCCTTAACCCTCTCATTAATGGTCATCTTTGGTACTTGCAGGAGTCCCTTGTGGAAACTCATACTGTACTGACCTATCCTCAGATGCAGCATTTTCTATTTGCAAAATTGTGTGTGACTGCACATGTGCATGGATACATAGAAGAAGACTATGCTGTGTGCTTGTGTGTAAGTGTGAGCATGCACACTCCAGGGCTTTTCTTTCTTTTATATCACAGCAAAAACCTTGGAGGCATGGAAGTCCAAAGTCAAGGGGTCAGTGTATTGGCTCTCTGACTGCAAGGGAAACCTGCTCATGCCTTTTTCTGACCGATCAGGTGGCTGTCACCAATCCTGGGCCTTTGTGGGTTTGTAGTTACATCAATCTGTCCCTCTTTGGCTGACTGTTGCCTCTGTGTCTCTTCTCTTAATATAAGGACACCACTTACTGGATGAAGGGCCACACTGCTTCAACATGACTTCCTCTTGAAGGACAGCTGAAAAGACCCCATTTCCAAATAAGATCCAGATGGGACAGTACTCAATGCAATACACTTGACAAATGGCAAGTTCTTTTTAGCTGTGTGAACCAGAAAAGCACGGATATGCCAAGAAGTAATATAGCCAGGAGCATTAAAATCTGCTTCAGAGGCCTTAAGCTAAGTGTTGCTTACCTGTTCATCCCTGCTCCTTGCTCTTTATTCTAAACACACATTTAAGAACATAGAGGAAGAATGATATACTCTGTTGTCTTCTTCCTTGTAATCCTGGGCATCATTTGCTTTTTAGACTAGGACATTAAAACCTAAGACGCTTAAGAAACTTGGTTTCCTCATATTTCCTTTCTTCCTATTGGATTCTCTGCTATTGGTGTTACTTCTAAGGCTTAGGGCTGGAGGGAAGAGCAAGGCATGCTTACTGCTTTATTTCCTGGATTTGAGAGAAAGAGAGAGCCTATGAAGAAGAGGAAAGGGGGAGGGGGTGAGAAAGGGAACAAATGTTTTTGCAACATCACTGAAAGGGTTTCTTGGACATCTGTATTACTTATCTTTAATTCATTGACATTTTATTATTTTATTTTCTCATGGCTAGGACCAAATACTTCACAAGAAGCAACTTAAGGAGGAGGGAAAAAGGGAAAGGGGGTTTTGTCTCATGGTTTAAGTCCCTTGTGGTGGGAAAGGCATGGCCATAGGAGCGAGACAGCTGGTGGCTCTGTACCCAGTGATGAAGTAAAGAGTGGATAGGAAATGGGGCTAGGCTAAGAATCCTCCAGGCTCTCACCACTAACATTCTTCCTTCTAGCTTCTAGTCTTAAGACCTGCTTCCAGCTAGTGACCAAGTATCCAACTGTAGGAGCCCATGGGGGACATTTCACATCCAAATGGAAACAATCTTCACCGGCAGCCACTGAATCAAATGTGACTAGTGGTGTCCCCTTCGATCAGGTGCTCCTGAGAATCTGCCTGGTGACTACGCATTTGTGGCCTAGTGGCACAAACTAGGAAATGTTGATTGCTGGTAGTGGAGGGGTTGATGTTAGCCTCTGCTAAAATTAGAATGGTCCTGTTTGAATCATCTGGCTGGGGGGATGCAGCCACACCAAGCAGTTCAGCTCAGTGGCCTCCTCTGTCGTCCATGAACAATGCTGCCAAGTCATGGTCACCAGAGAGACTAGGGATTGTGCTCCTTACTGCTTCCATAGGAATTAGGGGATTTAAAGTCTTTCTCTGGTTACTTGAGTCATTAGGTCTAAAACCTATATAAACAAAGCCATGTTAGAGCTCAGAAGAAACTCAGGGCTACAAATGAGAAAACAGAAAAGAAGGAGAAACAAAATCAGAAAAACAGAGCTACTGTCTCCAATACTCTTGGCCACAAAATGATCTTATATAGCAACCCTAAGTATCAGTTGAAAGAGTGAGGTGACAAAGTTATTTTTCTTATCATTTGAACTCCAAATCTCGTTGGGTATGTATGTGTGTGTGTGTGTGTGTGTGTGTGTGTGTGTGTGTGTGTGTGTGTGTGTGTGTTGTGTTGTGTTTTGAGGGGTTTTTATTTGTTTGTTTCTTGGTTTTTGATGTACTGTTTCAAAGGTATTTTCTTCAAACTTAGATGCCAAAATCAAATCCTTGAATAGTTCTAGGAGCTAAATTGTGGTATAGAGCCTGGCTGTTTTAGGCTTGGTCTTAGAGATGAAAACTCACAGTTCTTTAAGGTCTTTTGGAGTTGTTGGGCAAACTTTAAGAAACCATTTGTTCATCTGTCCTTCCTCAGTCTCTCCCTCTGAGTCCCCCGGAACACTGGTTTAAATGAAGTGTTTCTTACTATGCACTGTCTCACATAAGATGGAAAGAGGGCGAGCGAACCATGCTGTGCTAGGACTGTGTATTGCAGTGGTTCTCAACCTCCCTAATGCTGCGACCCTTTAGTACAGTTCCTCAGGTTGTGGGGACACTCAACCATGAAACTATTTTTGCTGCTACTTCATAACTGTAATTTTGCTACTGTTATGAATTGTAATACAAATATCTGTGTTTTCCAGAGGTTTTAGGTGACCCTGGTAACCTAAGGGGTCTATTTCAGAATTTCCAAGTCAGAAATCCCATCTGGCAATGGACGTGCCACATAATAGGTCTTATCTTACCCCTTCCTGATAATGAAGAAGGCAAAGTTAACATCAGTCTTAAATCCCACTCTCTTCTGGGAAGAAATTCAGAGACTTTCAAGATCCAGGCTATTAGGACCACAGTACCTCACAGCCTCTGGATGGCACTTCCCAGGAGGATGAAGGCAGAAGAAACTTCAAGAAGGGGATGATACTCAGTGTGCCATTTCCACCTGAAGTAATCCTTGGTGGAAAAAGTATAAAAGGTTTTATTTTCAGTGGCCGTGGTGTTTTATTTTTGATTCCCAAGGATTGGGTTTTATGACAATGAGACTAACAGGAAATATTGAAGTCATTGAGATATAAATGTAAGAGGAACACAAATGGGAAGTTATCTTCCAAACCTAAAGAAAATAGAGATAGTCTGGTATTCAGAGCAGATTGCTTGAAACATGAAAATAAAGATTCATCTGTGTTTCTCAGGTGGTACGAAGCCCAATAGCAAGGTTTTTAATCAGCTGCTATATAAAGTTTCTGTGATGGAATCCAAATGGCTTCTTCAGATTCATCCCCGTTCCCTTGCACAGGCATGCTTTCTTTATCAGCATTCCTTACAATATCAGCTATCGTAATTTCCCCAAGCCCCATGATCTATTTGTAGGGAGATATTCCCCAGATAGCAGGACACAGTCAGATGAGCATGTAATCCAAAAGCAAATCAGTATTTTGATTAAGGACTAACCCAACCACTGAACTTTAGTTTCTGTATTCTAAACCAGCCACAGCACGTGGACTTTCCTTTCTTTGATCTAAATTGGATAAAGATGGGGATAAAGAAATCATGGCTCAAAAGTGGAGAGCAATGACTGTTCTTGAAGACCAGAGTTCAGTTCCTAGCACCAAGTCCCAGCAGCTCATAACTGCCTGTAACTTCAGTTTCATGGGATCAAATATCTTGTTTTGGCATCTGTAGGCACCTATACACACACGCGCATTTCCCATGCATTGAAACACACACACACACACACACACACACACACACACACACACACACGCGCACACACACACACACACACACACACGCGCACACACACACACACACACACACACACACACACACACACACACTTGTAAAAATGAAATAAACCTTAAATAAGTTAGGTCAAGTTCAGCCATTTTGAAGTTCAAATGAAAACTTCCATTTGAGAACTCTTCAAAATGAGAACTTCCATACAACACTGAATGAAATAAGTTCAGTTCTCTCTGTGCTTACCTTTTACTTAAACACTGTCAAATCAAAATTAAACCTACTTTACTAAGGATATAAAAATCCAGGTATTCTCTAGGTAATAATAACTTCTGGTAATATTGATAGGTGTCTAAATAATGAGATTAGTCATAAATTTGATATGTGGAAAGACATTTTGCCATTGAGCATGTTTTGTTAATTTTTAATGCCTTGAGGGCTTTTTTTTCTTGATATGTTCAACATTTTGCTTTTGTTTTTTACATGCTCAGGACAGAGAAAGTTGTTACTCCAAAATATGTCCCTTCTGGTTTGTAAGTACCACAATGGTATTAACAACTTGTCAAGAAGATATTAATGAAAATTTGATCATTATTTCAATAATGAACTTGAGTTTGATAACTCCTTTATAGTGCAACTGAATATGAAAAAATGAACTCTTCTCCAGCCATTATTTTTATTTGTCTCCATTCATAATTTTGGGGTGTTATAATTGGCTTGGGATTTATTATCCATGCTCTACACAGGTAGAGAGATGAATGAAGGAGTTGAAAGGTGACTCACTTTATGGAAGTCTAGAATTTTGGAAGCACTAGCTAGTCATTGTAAACTCTCAGTACACACATATAGGAAAAAGTCTTGAGTCTTCAAACTCAACTGAGCCATACCCTACACCCCAAATCATATAACTCGGTGATTGTCAACTCTTGAGTTAAACTAAAATCATTGGGAGAGCTTTGAAAATGCTGATATTTAGGTTTTACTCTGAACTATGAAATCTTAGCTTTCCTTTGGTGAAACAGACCAGCATGGTCATCTGAAGCAAGCATAGGGTCAGTGTGCACCATCTTTATTGACATTCATAACTTCCCATATTAAGCAATAGTAAGCAGCTCCCCTCCCCACACTCACACATACACAGAACCTTAGACTGTGACCTTACTTGAAAATATGATCTTTGCAGAAGATGCAAGTGAGCTCATATTGCCTCAGAGTGGCCCTGAAGTCCAAAACCCAGTGTCCTTAAAAGAGAAGGGGAGGACACAGGAAAAACAGGCATGTAAAGAAAAAAGACATGAGATAGAGATCAGAGCCATACTGTTACAGGCCAAGGAATTGCTTTGGCTACCAGAAGCTGGAAAAAGATGAGGGGACTTTCTCCACAGAGTCTACAGAGAGAGCATCATTCTACGGATAGTTTTGGATTCTGAGTTCTAGACTCTATAATTGTGAATAATTAAATATACACAATGGTAAGACACTTAGGTCTTAGTAATTCATCATGGTGGACTGATGATTTTCTGTCAGCTTAGCAGCTGCACATGAATCTATTGGTATTTATTATCATCTGCGGCCCCACAGCCCCTCAGTCAGTGGCTTGGTGGGGCTTCCAGTCCATCAGCTATGCTATACCATGGCAGAGATATGTAGTTTTAAATTAAGTCTCTATTGTTCTATTTATCAATAAGACTATAGTCAAAGGCTGGAGTAAAAACCTGCTAGCTCAGAGAGGCTGAGTAGCAACTAGCTGACCTTGCTTTTTGGTTGAAGACACCACCACAAGAGCCATGTCTCTTCCCTGGTCTCAGAACCAACATAGCTCAAACTCTAGACTCTGTCCTTTCCTTCTTGTGTGTCTTCTCTAGAAATTGCTGGCTTCTCTATAGCCAATTCCAGTCAGCAAGTCACTGGCTCCACCCCTTGATTAAAGGTATTATTATTATCAAGGTATTATTTGGCAATGTCAGAGTGCAATCAAAATATCCCCCAACAGTGGATTTAGCAAACTATTACAACAGCTCTTCCAATTTTGGATTACAGTAAAATCCTGTAAGACAATTGTTTTAATTCATTGGCATTTATATCTCATTGTGAATATGAACTGCATTCTTTCTTGGCATAAAAATATTCTAAGATGTCATAACTTGCAGGAGAATCTAAAAGTAGGGTGAACATTGAATCCATTCCCAAATACATCATTTCCCATATCATCTTTAGTACAAACTTAGTGATGGTTAATCTTAACTGTCAACTGGACTGGCTTGAGAATCACTCAAGAGACCCACTTCTTACTGTACTTGTGAGGGTGTTCCCAGAGGTGTAAGTGAGGAGGAAAGGTCTACCCTGAGTGTGGGCAGCACTATCTGGTAGGCTGGGTTTCCAGATTGAGTAGAAAGGGAAAAGGGGAAAGCAAGTATCTTGCTCAGCTTCCTGACTATGGATGCAATGTGACCAGCTTCCTCATGTTCCTGCTTCCTCTCTGTTATGGACCATACTCTCACATTGTGAGCCAAAAGAGCCCCTCCCTTACATTGTATCTTGCCAGGTATTTGGTGACAGCAATATGAAAAGTAATGGATGTTACCCTGGAAAACCAAATTCCAGTGGTTATACTCCAAGCTTCTCCTAACACTTATATACTTTACATTCAGGTGACTGAAAAGGAAGAGGAGATAGGTGTGGTGGCATATGTAATCCTAGCACTTGAAGGTAAAGGTAGGAAGATTAGGAGTTCAAGGCTATCCTCTATTACACAGCAAGTTTAGGTCCAATTAGGCTATATAAAACTGTCTCTAAAAACAGGAAAGAGAAACTGAAGAATACAGCTTGTACATTGATCTTATGAATGTTGTCATCATGCTTATGTGAGTCATGTTTTTTAAACCATGGTTTCTTAGTCATTGTTCTATTGCTGTGAAGAGACACCAAGACCATGACAACTCTTACAAAACAAAGCATTTAGTTAGGATTGGCTTACAGTTTCAAAGGGTTAGTCCATTATTAGCATGGTGGGAATATGGCCGCATGTAAGCAGACACTATGCAGAAGAGGTAGCTGAGAGTTCTACATCTGGATTTGCAGGCAGTAGGAAGAGAGAGGGACACTGGACTTGGCTTAAGCATTTGAAAGCCCAAAGCCCACCCCCAGTGACAGACTTCCCACAAAAAGATCATACCTACTCTAACAAGGCCACATCTCCTAATCCCTGTCAAGTAGCACCACTCCTAATTACCAAGCATTCAAATCTATGAAATGAGACCACGTGGCTCTTCTTTTCAAACCACCGCACATGGCATCAGCTAAATATCTAATGAAAGAATAACTGACTTTCTTTCAGAATACTGACAACAAGTGCTAGGATGGAGATTGGTGTGAGTTTATAACCTCTGAAGATTAAATTCGAGCATTTCTTACTGAGGCAAATACAGAAAACCAAGGACAGACAGATCAACTTGAAACTTCTTTCCCTTCTCTCTCTCTCTCTCTCTCTCTCTCTCTCTCTCTCTCTCTCTCTCTCTCTCTGTCTCTCTCTCTCTCTCTCTCTCTCTGTGTCTCTCTCTCTCTGTCTCTCTCTCTTTCTCATTGCTTATTCTCCAAGATGATTTTATGTTCTAATGACAAGTTACCACTCTCAACTTCAAATCTACTAATGGGGGAAATTCAACTATGGATTTGGTACTAGATTGTGGTACAAAACATTATCGTTACATCATAGTTCTTTAAGAAAATGTCCGTTTCTCTTAGAGCATTATTGAGAAGAAAATCTCAATTATCCTGGAGGCTCCTTCTTTTTCCTGGTCTTAGTGACTAAACATTCAGCACTGGCCAGCCTCGGTCTGTCTATAGCAAAGCTGCAAGATCCTGGATGGATGGCAGGGAATCTGCCCAGGATGCTGGTTCTGGGCTCTCAGGAGGCACATTCTCTGCAGATTCCTTGATATGTTTTTAAGGGAACTATGAGTGGAGAAGATGACCCCATGGATAAAGTGCTTGTCAAACAAACACAAAGACCAGAAATCAGATCTTTGCAATCTATCTAGGCCTTATACCATAGCACGTATCTATAATCCCAGCACTGCTGTGTGAAATGGGAGGTGGAGACCAGAGAATCTTCAAAAGCTATTTTGAATATGTTTGAATTTTTTTCTAGTAAGAAGTCTTTGAAAACCGTACTTACTCCTGTGCTGTGTGTTGATCCTTATCTTTAGGTGTGTGGCTAATCTCTTTGACACACTGGAAAAGTGTTTAAGAACATGGAGATTGACTAAAATCCCCTTTTGTTGAAACTGGCCATTGTATACTCAAGGCATTTTGTAGATATTTTCAATAGATGTAGTTACATAAACAACTTGTAATTATGAAAGAATTATAGTGAGCACATTTCCTTTTTCCTCAGGAAAACATATGTTAAAAAGAAAAACCTGGCTTTTAAATTATTCAACTGGATTTCTATCACCCTGCTTATAAGATGATGCAATCCAAACTATAGGAAACACTTACAGGGGCCAATCACTTTCTAGAAAGTGCTTCTCATCAATTATTCCATTTAATCTTCCTAGTGTTCTATAGAGCAATCAGTTACTCTCTCAAAACCTATAGATTAGAAAACTGAGGCAAAGTGAGGAGTATTTTAGTTTTCTCAAGGTCACAAGGCTAAAAATTTTAGCAACACAGTCAGCTTGGGAATCTAGGAAAATAACTGATGTTGAAATCAGATCTTTCACTAGCCCATCCTCTCCTAGTTCAGGTGGACACTGCAAGCCAGAGCTCAGAACTGTGTCCAAGTTGATAGTGCTAAAATACATAAGAATGTAATTTAAATGGCAAGCATCTGTTGGGTATCACTTGATTTAATCTTCCTAAAAATCCTAAAGCCTTATTGTAGGAATTATAGCAGTTCTATATTTAAATATTTCCATATCATATAGACAGATAATTCTATTGTATCAATAATCAATATATAGGTATATCAATATTATTGGTGGACCAGCCTGACTCCATTTGAAGGATGGAAGCCATTTTGTTATAAGGTCAGAATCAGTTCATTTCTGTTTGCTGCAAAATTAAAATTGACCACGCTTTAACCTGTTTCTAGAACTTGACGTGCTCCCCAAACGGTGGAGTTTGACTCACACCTTGAATGTATCCAGATAAGATGTTCTGCCAAATAATTTTGAAATGTGCAGCCATGTTCCTATATAGCCAGAATTCCTCTGGAGATTCCTGAACTATTGATAACCCCTTAGTCTTGTAGGTTTTTGTACTATGTAAACCCTACCCACCCCTGTTTTATACTATTTTTTTAAAAACTCTACTTTAAGGAGATAGCCTTGTCTGATGGAAAATAAAGTTTGCTTAACTTGACCAAAGAATTTGGGTAATGGCCTTTACTGTCATTCAGTGGGATTAACAATTATATCAGACATAAATATGGAGTAACTACTTAAATATGAGAGGCAAGGGGAAGATTTTGTTTGCAATGCATTTATGACTCAGTTTACTACAGCTAGGAAATGGGGTGAATAAAAAATACTAAGTGAACTCCTTTCTAGGTTCAGCCCTAGGTCATAACAACAAGCCTAAGTGCCCTGAGAAGGTTGACATCATCAGCCACCTATGGTGCCTGCTTTTATAAACAGTGAAGAAAACAGAAATCAGCTAGCACAACAAATTTTGTGGCAAGTCCAAAATGGAGAGATGGACCATGAGCATATGTCACTGAGTTTTCTGCATGGAAACAGTGGCTAGTGGGGCTTGAACGCTATGACACCACTTCTGCTACCACTAAGTAGCAAGTCTGACATGAACAACAGAAAAGGCTGAAAGAACAAGAGAATCCCTGCTGTCTCAGATATCTCCAACCTACAACAAATGGAGGAATTTATATTTTTAAATAAAAATGGCAAAATGATTCTGAGAGCTATAACCAGGTGATGGTTAATAAATGCAAAGAGCTTCCACAACACCAGAGAGACAAGGACAAGTTAGGGTACCCAGGACAAGAGAAGAATTTGATAAACTGAAAAGAGAACAGAAATGACAATTTGGTTTTCTTTTATTTTGAGATGGGGTCTCTCTATGTAGTCCTGGATATCCTGGAACTTACTATGTAGACCAGGTTTGCCTTGAACTCACAGAGATCCACCTGCCTCTGCCTTCCAAGTGCTGGGACTAAAGGTATGGACCACCACAGCCAGTCCTGATTGTGTTTATAGGAATAAAGACTTGGTGTTGGAAAGAGGCATTCGTCGTTGATGTCTTGTGACATTTCTGGTAGGCTGAAGGCACACAAAGAAGAAATACGGAGTTGGCAGATCAACATAAAGAGATATGTAGATCATCAGTAGATACTCCCCAAGATGTTGCACACTTAAAAGAGTCCATCTTTGAGGCTCCTGACCTTTACCATCCTCATCTACCACATCTCCTGACATTGATGATTCTTCTCAATAACTGTTCCTGCTGCTTATGTCACCAGTGCAATTACTGGACTTTCATAAACCAACATACATATCACCTTTCTGTACTCACAAACAGCAATAGGGTACTCTGTCTCTCCTGCATCGTTTTACACATTGTGATCTACACAGCCCCCTTCATTGTTGGTCTTATTTTTTTGTCTTCTTAATGACGTGTACTGGTATGGTCCATTAGTGCATCAATACCCAGGACCATGGCAACAGCTGGAGTCTTGAACTGTTACAGCCAAACACAGTAGTGACAACATAAAGCCTTCATGTCCTTTAGGGGTGTAAACACACCATCCTAACTCACACTTCATAACAATATAAACCAGAGAGATGATTAACTGAAAATGAGAGCTAAATGTTGATGAAGTATTTTTTTTTCTACTGTGTTCAGCTGGGTTCTAGCCTGTGGATGTAATGTTTTCTACCATTATCTGATGATGACTATATTGTCAACCCCAAATTTTTAACCTCTAGGTTATAGGAAATGACCTTTAAAACTCTGAAGGAGTCAGCTCTCATCAGCTCAGTGGAGATAAGCACACCCTGGAACACTCATTTGCCACCTCTCCAAATTTCAAGAGCTGGCAGCACGGTTATCTTTGTAACTCAAGGAGAAGGTTCTTTTTCTTTGAATCAGCCCTTCAGTATCTACACTATCCAATGTTTCTTCTGAGTAAACAGTAATCTTTAATGCATGTTCAGTAAAAATATTAAATATGCATATATTCATGCTGTGACTTTGGGCCCTTTTATTCTCTCAAAATAATGAAATAAATAATAAATGATTCATCCCATTGAGGAGTTAGTTATAGGCCTATCGTGAAAATTTCTGCTTTTTGAGCTTAACAATATTAGAATATTTGCACATAAATTATTAAAGGTGTCTCGGTCAGAAATGACAATGTCTTTTTCCTGAAGTGACATTTTTTTCAGAATAAGATTGTTCAAAAGGTAGCTGGGAAAATAATAGGCACTAGGAAAAGCACAGTTTAGGTTCATTGATGTCAAAGCTTCCAAAGTTCAAATGACTGGTTTCTAAATGGGTGCTTTTGTACAAATGTCCAAATATTTATAGATTAAAAAATAGGGCTGATAAGATGGTTTATCAGGTAAAGGTTCTTTCATACAAGGCTGATGACCTGAGGTCACTCCCTGGAAGCCAGACAAATGTAGGAGAGAACCATCTCCACAAAGTTGTCCTCTGACCTCCACACTCAGGGCCCATACTCTCAGATCACATAACACCAAAGTAAATTGTAAAAATTTAAAAATAAGAGCAGATGTAGAAGAAACTTGTGGATGCTGCTGTAGTTTCATTTCTGCTGCATGGGTAAGATTCTCTGACAAAAACCAACTTAGGAAAGAAAGGGTTTATTGCACCACAGAGAGAGGAGCTAGTCACACCATCTACAACACTGAGAAGCCACAGAGAGAAGAGCTGGTCACACCATCCACAACACAGAGAAGCCACAGAGAAAGGAGCTAGTCACACCATCCACAGCACAGAGAAGCCACAGAGAGAGGAGCTGGTCACACCGTCCACAGCACAGGGAAGCCACAGAGAGAGGAGCTGGTCACACCATCCACAAGCAAGAGTAAAGAGAAATGAATGCACACATGGCAACACCTGCTTGCTTTCTTTTATACAGTTCAGGGCCCCACAGCTTGGGAATGGTGCCTCTCACAAGAGGCTGAGTCTTTATAAGCGAAATAACAATCAAGATAGTTCCCCATAGGCATGACCAAAGGGTAACTTGAGGTCAACAATTCAACCCTTTTGCCAGATGATTCTATTTTGTGTAAAATTGGCTGCTAAAAGTAACCAGAACAGATTGCAGAATATATAAAGGGATAGGCTTGTTTCAAGAGCACCTTAGTAGTAAAATATAGACCAAGGAAAACTGATTATAGTGTAATCACAGGCATAAGGGATGGTTGCAAATTTACTCTGTCTATGATGATCTTAAAGGCCAATTGCCATCCACCTGATTTGGCTTCTGAAAGATTATTATGTAAATAAAATATTGTCCAATATGTATATTGACTTTGCAAATTACTGGGAGTATGCGGCACGATGCCTGCTTTAAGGATGTCTTTAATATCTCCTCATGTATTATACATACATACCTCAAACTTAAGACAATGAAAAGCCAGGTGAGTGCTCCGTAGGAGGTATGGATGGAATGGTAGTGAGCTCAGAGAAGAGAAAGAGCATGAGATGTGACGTGAGAAGATAGTCAGCACTGGAGCTGACATTTGAAAGCTGGGAAATATTCCGGGGGGTGGGGGGAAGAAGGAAAACTTGTTTATCTTGATTATGATTTTGAAAGATGAAAGATGAAATTTAGCATCTTAACCCTGTTGAGTATACCGTATGACAATGTGACCTTTATTCACCTTGTAATGGGACAGTGGAGGGTGATGCAGGAGGATCACTGCTAATACATGGCCAACCTGGACTTTATAGTGGATGTCAACACAGTCTGGGCTATGAAATGAGACTGTCTTGAAAGCACAGAAAGTACAAATAAATACAAATAAGTGACTGGTATATCCCAAATTTTACATAGGACATCATTCAGAAGATAAAGGAGGAAGAGAAAAGGAACCGACTGGGGTATAAAGAGAGATAACCTTCTTCTTCGGAAAAATACCAAGTGGCGGATGACACCATTGCAACGGCAGGGCTGGGAGGACCCAGGGGCCAAGGATTAGGAGGCCCTGGTGGCATCCTCACAGGATTCTCCAGTAGTCTTAGGGGCTGTGGTCTTGCAGCAGAGGCTCATGGAAGTAAAGCCAAAGACAAGGAGTGGATAAGTCCCTGCAGGAGATCTACCTGTTCTCCCTTCCCATTAAGGAATCTAAGATTATTGGTCCCCCCCCCCCCCGAGGCGTATCCCTAAAGCATGAGGTTCTAAAGACAATGCCAGTGCAGAAGTAGACTCTGTCTGGCCAGCAGACCAGGTTCAAGGCTTTTGTCGCTATTGGGGACTACAATGGTCATGTAGGTGTTGGTATTAAGTGCTCTAAGGAAGTAACCACTGACATCTGAGGGGCCATCATCTTGGCCAAGCTTTCCATTGTGCCTGTGTAGAGAGGCTACCGGGGGAACAAGATTGGCAAGCCCCACACTGTTCCGTACACGGTGATAGGCCACTGTGGCTCTGTGTTGGTGCATCTCATCTCTGCCCTTAGAGATACTGGCATTGTCTCTGCTCCTGTGCCTAAGAAGTTACTGATGATGGCCGGTATTGATGACTACTACACATCAGCTAGGGTCTGCACTGCCTCCCTGGGCCACTTTGCCAAGGCCACCTTTGATGCCATCTCCAAGACCTACAGCTACCCGAACCCCACCCCTCCCAACCTTTGGAAAGAGACTGTGTTCACCATGTCTTCTTATCAGGAATTCACTGACCATCTTGTGAAAACCCACACTAGCGTCTCTGTTCAGAGGACCCAGGCTCCAGTTGTGGTGACCACATAAGGATTTTTATACAAGAAAATTAAGGTGAATTAAATCTGTTAAAAAGAAAGAGAAAGATAAATCCTTTGAAAAAAGCCAATAAGTATTATAGATAACTGATAGAGTAATTAACTGCAATGTGTATGATTTGAAAACAGGCAAACAGCAAAAACAAAACAACAACAACAACAAAAACCACTGGAAGTGGTTGTCTCTGGATATAAATGATTGTATCTGGAGGAGTACAGATAAAAAAGATGGGAGAATGGATAGAGTTGTGTCTTGGTGCTCTCAATGTCTGCTCATGCACCCTTGGCCTCACCTGTCCCACATCTGCTGGTCACTTGCTTCTGGAAGTTCCTGTAACTCTTCACCTGAGAACTATATGTAGCTGGACTCAGCCTGCACTTAGGGTACAAGTACAGGAGACAAAGATTATGTCTCACTACTGACAGATAGACACTAGATGGGAACTGGAACATGAAAAGCCCAAGCTGCTAATTCCTTGAGAGAGACAACTCTGAACTGTGTTCTACTCCATCTCTCAAAGATATCTGATGGGCTCAAGCCTCACTTCTACATTGTAGTCCTGCTCTTTAGCATTCACTGAATTGATCTTCCTTCCTTCCTTCCTTCCTTCCTTCCTTCCTTCCTTCCTTCCTTCCTTCCTTCCTTCCTTCCTTCCTTCCCTCCTTCCTTCCCTCCTTCCTTCCCTCCTTCCTCAATTTCCTAACTTTTCAGCTCTTTGGAATTGCCTCCCACAGAAAACATGCACACTTCAATCCTTATCTCAGGGTCTGTTTCCAGAGAAGTCCATCCTAACTCAAGCTGAGTCTCAGAACGAGTCCCTCAGAACCACAGGTGTTTAGTTGCCTCAGTAAGTGCATATGTTATCTGCCTAAACTAAAGTGTGACTA
Organism: Onychomys torridus; assembly: GCF_903995425.1. Classification (NCBI taxonomy): domain Eukaryota; kingdom Metazoa; phylum Chordata; class Mammalia; order Rodentia; family Cricetidae; genus Onychomys; species Onychomys torridus. The sequence goes on from NC_050447.1 coordinate 64,690,972, forward strand.
GTACAAGAATGATTCATCCCCTTCTGAAGCTGTCCATATTTTATTTGATTATTATAGTGTTAACTATTTACTTACAACTCAACAAGTTTGCAATAGATTTATTATGTCACTATAGTTCAAATATGATAATTTACTGTTAGACTTTAAAAAATAATCCCATAATACTGTCAAATGGTTGTGCCTGTCTCTGATGAATTGTCTGGAGGAGGAGGATCTTTTGTGCTGGTTAGTAATGTTCCAAAGCTCCTCATCGCACTCGGGGAAAGAGTTCCTGAACAACCACTTGTGGTACCAAATAAGATTTCCTGTGATTTCTTTGATTCCACATTTGCTTCTTTGCTAGAGCTCATATTTTTTTCTATGTTTAGATTTTGATGTCAGAGAATTAATTTCTCCACTTACTCAAATGTTGCCATTTCCAAAGATTCCCAAAGACCCCCATGATTTTGGTTGACAAGCATTTACAGCATGTATGACTTTCACATGTTTCTATGCAGCCACAGAATTGCAGATGTTTCCTAAGGTACTCTAAGACTGTTCACCAGCGCACACATGTTAACTCATGGTGCTCTCAGATCCTGAGTTATCAGTCAGGGACTGGCCCAGCCAAAGTGGTAGCACACAAGATTCAGGGAAGCATGTTGGCTGGGATTGATTGCCTTGACAGCTGTAGGACAAAGAAGCTCTCAAACTTTGGGCTCAAATGCTACCACATAGGGTTGTGAACATAGTTCTGAGATAGAGCACCCACCTAGCCTGTGAAAGATTCTTAATTCCTTCCAATAGCTCCTGGGCATACACACACACACACACACACACACACACACAGTACTAAACAGTGGTACAAACAACTCACCCATTAGAACATCATTACATTCTGAATTCACTAATCCTAGCATTTCACAACTGTGGACCCATCTTGCTACCTGCTTTATTTTAGAATGTAGGGGAGAGGGAGATGATAGCCACTCACATGTAACTGTCATACCAAGAACACAGAGGGTAGCACCAACCTCTAAGATTAGAGTCCAAGAGACACTGGGCCCGGAGAAACTCAATTCCATGAAAACAACCGAGAACAAATGAAAGAGAGAATAGAAAGTGAACAGTGAAGAATAAAAATGATCAGAAGTCCAGGCCCACTGCTTAGGAAAATTGTAATGCCAATCAGTACAAAGACAGCAGCCTGCTCAACTCATGAGTTACTGGTTTTCACACAGTAAAAACATCCTTGAGTTAGGATGGACTTCTCCAGAAACAGACCATGAGATAAGGATTGAAGTGTGGGAGGAAATTCCAAGGAGCTGGAAAGGTAGAAAATCAAAGAAGGAAGAAAGGAAGGAAGGAAGAAAGGAAGGAAGGAAGGAAGGAAGGAAGGAAGGAAGGAAGGAAGGAAGGAAGAAAGAAAGGCTAAATCAAAGCAGTATGAGCTGGATGTTGTGGTACATATCATTAATTCCATCCAGATTTTGGGAAGCAGAGGCAGGCAGAGTTCTATGAATTTAAAGCTAGCCTGCTCTACATAGTGAGTAGGGCTGTATAGTAAGAACTTTGTCAACAAGCAAAAAGAAACAAACAAACAAAACCAAACAAATAAAAAAGAGATGCTGTAGCAGAGATAGAAATGTCCACACAACATTTCTTCTCAGAACTCAGATCACTGATTCCCTATTGTGGAGAACTGAAGTTAAGAGGTAACCCTATAGATGTGTCTCAGAAGTACAGCCATAATTAGTAAGGGACTACGAGACAGACAGAAGACACATAGTAGACACACGGTAGACAAATATTGTCCCATCCCTTTTTAAAAGATGTAAAGCTAAGCCTTAGAGGAAGGGACACAGTTCAGTCTGGATGCTCCAAGAGAATTCTAGAACAGAGCTTCCAAGAGGTGCTGTGGAATATTACTAACTAATTAACAAGATGATCACGAACCAGTACTGCCAGAGATATATCAGGAGCCTGGTGTGGTTTTGTTTACTTGGAGCATTCTATGAAGTCTCTTAAGTCTTTGTTAACAATGTTGAGAAGTGAATGTTGGCTGATAGCAGAATAGATGGCCTTGAAGCTGGTGGACAAATGTGCATATGTGGGAGTGAGATTGATGAAATGTAGCCTTTAAAGTGGGAGGTAATGGCACAGTAAACAATGAAGAGGAAAAATGTGAGTTAGGGGATGTGGGCCTCTACTCACAAGGTGAGTGGCACATTACTTAATCTTACTGACTGTGCCTCTGTTTGGTCTTTACATAGATGGCAACAGTGACAATGGGGACATTCAGCCCTGGGGGCTGAACTAAAGCAGCAGGCCAACTCCACTCAACAGTCAGTGTCCTCCAAGGGTCATCTCACAAATATGAATTGATGCTTCTACCTTTGGTTTACACTAAATTGAAGAGGCAGGCCAGCAAGATGGCCAAGCCCATAGTGTCCCTTGTTGTCAATCCTGACTATGTGCAGTCAATCCCCAAGGACCCACATGGTGGGAGAAAACCAAAGTCCTGCAAATTGTTCTCATTCCTCCATATGCTCTCTGTGGTGATTGTGTTCTCCAATATATTGTGCACCCTAATAAACTTATCTGGGGTCAGGGACCAGAACAGCCACTAGATAAATATAGAGGCCAGAAAATGGTGGCACACACACCTTTAATCCTAGCATTCTGGAAGCAGAGATCCATCTGGATCTCTGAGTTCAAAGCCACACTGGAAACAGCCAGGCATGGTGACACACACCTTTAGTCCCAGGAAGTGATGGCAGGAACCTGGAAGGTGTATAATGTGTGAAGACCAACAATCAAAGCCTGATTAAGCTTTTAGGCTTTTAGCAGCAGTTCAGCTGAGATTCATTCTAGATGAGGACTCACAGATACTTCTATTTTGAGGAAACAGGATTGGCTGAGTCAGCAAGGTGAGGTTAGCTGTGGCCTGTTCTGTCCCTCTGATCTTTCAGCATTCACCCCAATACCTGAATCCGGGTTTGTTTTTATTAATAAGACTTTTTAAGATTCATGCTACAGCACTCCATGGCATGAGAACATATACACACACAAAACCAAACAAATAAATGTAATTTAACTTTTTAATAAGAAGAAGATATTATAAGGACTCTGACTCTCACAAATCATTACAAAATAAGAGGACCTCTACTCTTGCAAGAAGATGAAGGTGGGGCTCCTGGTTACAAGGCAAATACTACTCAGGAGGACTAAAGATGGAGAGGAGATCTGACTGAGTGTGAAGTTCCTTTTGTATCTTGAGTTAGTCCTGATGGAACATTCTTCTTTCTATTTATATTGTTGCTCCATTGTGGCACCAGGAGCTCTCTAATTACAACCTGCAAGAAAATCTTATAGTGTGGTGATGCCAAGAGCCAATTAGCTCAGTTTTAGAATTCTCCATGTAGCTTTTGCCTCATCCAGGGTAATTCCAAAGAACTCCAAGTTCATAAGAGAGGTCTTGGGTTGACCTCACACCCACAGTGGACAAAAATCAAGGCAGAAGCTGTTTAACTGGTTACCTTCACCAGAATGATTAAGCATAGAGATGAGGTAAGGAGGAAAAGAAGAAAGGAAACATTGGAAGTGAGAGCCCACTGGGACACAGTCAGAAATGAAAGAAGCAGGTGGCCCAAGCTTGAATCCTAGCTTCCCATCTAGTTTTCCTGCTTTGTGTCCGTCACTGCCCCACCTGGCCTCCATCCCAAATCTGAGAAATGGGCACAAAAATGGAAGGCCTGGCATGCAATCCTTGAGCAAATTGTGTTTGCAGTTCTTCTGAGTGAAATCCAGGTTGGCACTTCCAGAAGAACCATTCCTGAACCCTTCCTTCTACTGGATGTTCATCTTCCAGTCTCCCTGCAACCACCAGCAGATAAGAGAGGCAAGGAACACCCTTTATTTCTTCTCCATTCACACCTGTCACTGGGCTTTGAAGGTGGCAGAGGGACAGAGCACTGCCTAGCATGTGCTAGACTATTTCCTAGAACCACAAGCAAAACAAGGCCACATCTGCAACCTATTCTCAAAAGACAGAGGAGGTTTCAGTGATCTCTGCTGAGTGTGACTATTTCAGAGCTGTGTTTGCTTTGTGTTGCCTTTTTGGTCATCTTAAAGTGTTGGCTGTAGAACAACCAGAAGCACAAGGTTACTTCCTAAAGAGTTTAAAACTACTCTGAACAACTCAGGCAGACAAGCAGCTCCTCCGCCCAGAACCTGCTGGCCTCAGCAGAGTCATAGCTGTTGGTAGAGTTGGGCAGGGATCAGCACCTGTTGCTGCTTCAGAACTGAACTGTCTCCAGTACACAGGCACCCCTGTTTCAAAAAGAGTGGCCTGTATTCGATTCATACACAAAAAATTGGACAGACCAGGGAAGATTGCTTTTTATCCAGTTACTTAACAATTAATCAGAGGAAGGATGCTATATTCAAAGGAAGTGGATGAAAAATCGATGAGTACATGCGCATCACTATCTGTGAGAATCACACAAGCTTTGGTAGCCTGGGTTCCAGAAAGTTCAGTGAATCTGTCATTGCTATCTTCTCCAACTTTCCCTCTGTGCAATGATTGAGAGACTGAAGAGCTGTTAGGAGTTTTCCCCTTTGTTGCTTACATAGAGGAAGGTGGGAAATTAAAGAAGAAATACATCCTTTCCAAAATACAAGTTTGCAGGCAGATGTGTTTGAGATGGACAGCAGTTTCTTGATCTTTTCAAAAATCAGGGAGTAGGAATACTGCTTCCCTAGCCTCACAACATGCACTTTAATATTAACATAAAGGGCAAAGCTTAAGGAATAGTCTCCGTAGCAAAGTACTTTCGGCTACTTCTGGCAAGCACATTTCGGATGCACCTGACACCACCCTCAAAATATTGACTTTCTGTTTTGGTAGCTATCAGGATTTATTGTCCCTGGAGGTAAATATTGACCTCTGTGTTGCCACAGTCAATATTTACTGTGCTTCTCACTTCCATAAATCTTGTTCTGCACCCAAATGAGAATTTCTGGCTGCAATGACTAAGCTAGCTCTGTGGAAAGAGAGAAGTTTGCAAGAAGGAGGTACAAGAACTGAACAACCCTCCCAGCATTTTATGAAAGAGGGATCCTGACTACTAAGTGAGTGTGAATTTGCATTCAGTATTGTCCTGTTCTAACTGCTATTTTCCTGTGTCAGTTAAATCCAATTCCCCAACCGTCAACAGAACTTCAACAAGAAGTTCTTAATTGGGGTTTCTTTGTTGTTGTTATTGTTGCTTGGTGTAGCCATGGCTGTCCTGGAACTGTCTATATAGAGCAAGCTGACCTTGAACTTGCAAAGATCTGCCTGGCTCTGCCTCATGAATGCCAGGATTACAGGCATGTGTTACAATGCTCAGCTAGTTTCTATTGCTGTAATAAAACTCCATGTCTGAAAGGTAACTTGGAAAGGATTTATTTCACTTATACTTCCATATCCCAGTCTATCACCAAAGGAAGTCAGGCCAGGAGCTAAAGAAGAGATCATAGAGGAGTGCTGCTCACTGGTTTGTTCTTCTTGGCTTGCTCAGCATGCTCTCTTATGCACCCCAGGAACCCCTGCCAGGGATGGCACCACCCACAGTGGTCTGGACTCTCCCATATCATTCACTAATTAAGAAAATTCCCCTTAAACTTGTCTGCAGGACAATCTGGTAGGGTATATATTGCAATTGAGGTTCTATCATTCCAAATGACTCTATGCTGTGTCAGATTGGCATAAAAACTAGCCTCTACAGAAAGCCAGCTACTGTTTTGGCTATTTTAGCAACAACCATTCAGCAGCTGTTGCTTTGGTAGTCTAGAAAGGACTTGTTCATTATGGTCTGGAGAATGATCTATGATAGCTATGCTTTTGGTTTTGAATGAGTGAGTTTGTTAACTACAGTAAACAAAAGTCAAAGGATAAATGGCAGGTGCTAGGATCACAGGTGTGTGCCCCATGCTTGCTCTCTGCAGTGCTGGGGTTGAGACTCAGGCTTTGTGCTCACCAGATAGGAACTGTACCCACTGAGCTATCTCCCCAGCTTTCTTTCGATTGGTACACAACAGATTTAAACTTCTGGATAAAAGAGTCAAATTTGTGGCTTTACATGGCTATACAACCTACTGTATACTCATTCTAAGATGCTCTTCCAAGAGAATTGTGGTTGAAAATCAACCTGGCTGCAATGATAAGCCATAAGAAAGGAAATACATTGGTCTCTGTCCAGTTTCCCATCACTCTGAGCAGAGTGCTGGAAGCTTACATTATTTATGCATTTAAAAATAGTCCTCATTAAAAAAAAATAGTCCTTATTAGCCCCAGTTACAGTTGGGGTAAAGAAAACGGCAGCTGAATACTGGAATCTTGTGATAAGATGCCTCAAAAGCAATTGGGATACCAAGCAGTGATGTGCATGTGCCCACTAAGAGCGAGAGCTGTGTGTGTGTGTGTGTGTGTGTGTGTGTGTGTGTGTGTGTGTAGAAGGTAAAATAAAGATGTTTAAATAAAGAGCTGAAAAGGGATTTGTTTTTAAATCGACCTACAAAGTAACTGAGAAATACAAACACATTGCAAAGTAGAGGAGCTGCCTGGCATCTTTTGAAACACTGGCAAAACCCATTTATTTTAACTCATCTTGATGTCTTCAATGGACTTTGAGGTTGATAACTACACAGGAGAAAAACATTAGTTTACCTCTTTATTCTCAGCTGTGTTTTCTGGGCAGGCGTTGTCCATTCTGTAAAGCTGAGAAGTGGCTCTTTGATTTTTGTCCACATTTGATTAAGAAGCTCCATGCTCAGCAGACCAAAATTCACCAAACTGCTAATTGTTTTGTAAATGAGAATTATGACACTTTTAACAAGCCACCCATCTTACTGAGCATTGTTGTGGGGTAGCTGCTCTCTCTCTGCTGAACTGTCTTATTCTGAGATCTCAGTCTCTAATTGCTTATAAACCACACTGTTTATTGAGTATTAACTCTGGCATAGTTATTTATGATGGGAGCATATTGCTCAACGCCTATAAAAAGCAGCACAAATGAGCTACTTAATGTCTGTCAAGCCCTCCCTTACACACACACACACACACACACACACACACACACACACACAAAGACACCCACACACACACACACGAAGACACATGGACATGGACATACATGCTCACAGGGCTACAATGTAGTGCATCAGTGTAAAAGAAACACAAGTGTGATATGGACAGATTTCTGCAGCAGTAAGGAGCAGGCAGCACGTGTTGCTTGGTAACCAGGAAGCCACTCTCTCTTGATTCATCAGAGTGTCAACCATACATTTTGTGCTGTACATTACCTACAATGAAAAGGTCGGTGACCCAATGAAATATCAGATTAAGTCAAACTATTAACTGGACAAATGCATTTAAAGTGCCCTTGTACGCTTGGTTTCGTGTGATTAGTATACATGATGTTCTGCCAAGGCAAGCATGAATCATTAATATATTCAGAGCCTGCTGTTCTCTGCAGCGAAACAATAACTCACAGGGAGTAATGTGGTGTGCTGTGTTTATAAGATGTGGAGCCTTCAGCTAGCGTGATCTATGGTGTTGTTATTTTGTGGTAGGGACACAAGTGCCTTTTTTTTTCCTTTTCCTCCCATTTGTAAATAGTGTTTGTCATTCCCTTAAAAAGACAGAAAAATCTTTTCCCGGGGAAAAATTGGTCACCACATGACTGTGCCTGTATGGGGGAGGGGAAATAACTTGGCCCATTAAATAGCTGCATTGTGAGGGTTTTTTCCTTTTCCTTATGCATCCTTTCCCCTCCAGTTGAAACCTACACCTTGTAGACCTGCGCTGCGAGACTCTGCATATTTAAAATTAAAATAATGCAGAGGTTTCCAATAAGTAAAAATCCAGTGACTGGGTTTGGACTCCAACCTCCCTGTCTTCTCTCTGACGTGGATGGTTAGATTTAGTATGAGGCCCCACAAAGCTGGAAGTGTCTCACTATGTTCTGTACCACTATAGCCAGAGCAAGCACCAGGGGTGTTCTAGGAGTTTAGCCATTTACAATTTGACCTCTATTTTATGAGTCAAGTTCACAGAGGTGAAAGTAATTATGTGATGAAACTTGGACTCATTTGCCACTTCTGCCCTTAATCAGCACATTTAAGTCACATAAAAACATTTTGAGGCAGGAAGGAGTTGAGGGGACAAAGGATAACACAGCTCCCTCTGATCCTCAGACTCTTTCCTGATCTTCCCCCACTATCAGTGGAGAGCAAGCTAAGCCTTACACCGCTCACTGCCAGGTGAAGTGAAACAGTTCCACAAGGCAGTCCAACCAACATGTGTTGAACACCTGAGCATGAGGCACAGGGCTGAGACCCAAGATGGTGGTACTCTCAGGATTCACATCAAGCCACCGGGCAGACACTGGGAGCTGACTGCCATAGTCTAGATCAGAAGATGCTAACATAGTTCTAACATTGTCCCAACTGGGAACTGAGTGCTGAAGTCTAGACCAGATGATGCTAACACAATTTCTAAAATCCCCCACGAACAGTTTAATTTCTTACTATGCATTAACTTTTCAATGAGGGTGAGAGATGGAAAAAATTGCTAATAAGTGGAACTAAATAATTGATAGAGAAAAGTAATGGCTAGAAAAGTGAATCTGTGGTAGCTTTTGGTAGCCCAGAGATGTTCATTCTCCATTGCTTGTGTTGCTGTTTTGTTCTGAAACAACTTTCTGTTGCTCATTAACATCTATTCTCCCCATGTTTGTCATCTCAATGGGCATAAAGGAGAGTTTATCTTAGGGGCAAATAGGACCACCATGGTCCAAAAACACAGTTTTAGGTTATCCCAAATCCCACATTCTAACATGCTGATAGCCTTATGACATTTTATAGCAACAGAACAAAGAAAATCATAAATCAAGATGATTTTTCAGATACATTGGTAGAAACATCAAATAGACAGGCCACAGAAAAGTGGGGAAATCTGAGCTATATACCTCAGAGGCTATATAATGGCATTCTTAACCTTTGAGTTGGTATGAACTAGGCGTCTGCTTGTACATTTCAAAATATTTACCTAATGCTTACAAAGATGTTAGCACACATATAGAAGATGGCAATAAATGCCTGTTTAGGGAGCTAAGGATGGCTCTAGATAATTTGGCTTTGGACTTTCAATAATTCACCCTTCTACACCACTGAAGCTCTAATCAGCCAATCAGCCTTGCAGAAGGGTTGGCATAAGCTGTGGTTCTTTCCAGAGACTTTCCCTCACAGAGAGCACTGTGCTAATGTTCGAGAATATTGTCTACCTCTGAGAAGAGTCATGACGAGCCCCCTGCCCTGGGATTGAAAACTTGATCCCCTAAGAGCAGCACTTGAACTCAGCTCTCTTTTTTCTCATTCCCTCTGAATTGCTTATTGGACAACCACCAGTCAGAGCTGCTGCTTGTCCCAGGAAGTAGCAAATGGTCTCCATGAAGGTTATCTTCAGAGACCGCCCCCCAGAGATGCCTGAAATCACAATTAATCGAAGCCCATATTTAATGCTTTTTCCATCTTAACTACTTACCTGTGGTATAGTTATAACTTTTGCAATTTGAAGTATGGCAATAAAGGTAACACAAGTATCTTTTATTGTCTTACATGTAATTGTGATGCAGTGACTTCAGTACATGATTTTTTCTTTCATTGGATACTAAGTGGTGACTATATAAATCATGTCATGATTTATATCTCAGTGTGAATATTTTAGAAAAAGAATGTTCAAATCCAGGTAGAGTACAGAGGGACTGGGACAGATCTTATCACCTTACTCAGAATGTGCAATTTACAATTTAATAATTGCTTGCTTCTAGAATTTTCCGTATAACATTGCCAGATTATATTTACAGAAAATTGATTAAAAGCAAAACCATGAATCACAAAGCTCCCTTTTAAAAAGATTTATATATTTTTATTTTCATGTATATAAATATTTTTCATGTGTGTTTGTGTTTGTGTACCACAAGTATGACTGATGCCCTTGGAGGCCAGAAGAGAGTGGCAGATCCCCTGGGACTGGACTTACATATGATTGTGACCATCATATAGATGCTCAGACCTCAACCTTGGTTGTCTGTAAGAGCAACAAGTGCTCTTACCCGCTGAGCCATCTCACTTGCCCCGAATCTTTTATCTTCTAAAACTAAGTACATTTACATTCCTTGCATTGTCTGACAAGGAAGTATAAAAATCTATATTGCATTGATCTCTTTGAAAATTACCTTTATTTATGAGAACATGACAGCCAGACACATTTGCTTCATAGGCAGAGTGAACCACCTGATTGTGCTTTGTAGCTTACGTAATTCACCATTCCTTCCAAAGTATCTCAAACCTTTGAGCACCTTGATAAACAAGTACTGTCTCCATTGTCATGGGCTGAACTATGTCTACCCCAGAATTCATAAGGTAGAATCCCAACTCCCAGCACCTCTATATTAATTAGCTATAACTAAACATGACCAAAAGCAACTTAGGGAAGAAATAGTTTCTTTTGTCTTGTAGTTCCAGAGGAACAAGAGGTCATGATGGGGGCCATAGAAACAAATGGCAAGCATGGAAGCAGGAACTGGAAGTGGAGAAGTCACATCTTGGACCACAAACATGAAGCAGAGAGTGAACTGGAAGTGGTATGAGTCTTTAAACTCTCAAAGCCCATTTCTAGTAACATACTTCCTCCAACAAGACTATGTCTCCTAAACCTCCCCAAACAAGCAAGTACCAGCAACTGAGCACAAGTGTTCAAATATCCAAGCTTATAGGAAATATTCTCATTCATGTCACTGCAGCCTCTGAATGTGATTACACTTGGAATCTGAATCCTTAAAGACATAATTAAGTTAAAACCAAGTCACTAAAATGGGCTTTGATTCAATCTGACTGTCATCATGAGAGATTAGGACACAGACACATGGAGGGTAGGCTGCATGGAGATGAAGGATGAAGACCATTTCTACCACCCAGGAGAAAGAAAAAAAAACCAACAATCTTACTGGTATCTTCTTCTTGGTCTTACAGCCTCCAGAATCAAGAAAAAAATAGATTTTATAGCTTAATGCACTTAGTCTGTGACATTCTGTTATGATAGCCCTAGCTAATCAGTGTACTCTGAAAATATCAGAAACACACACACAAACACACACACACACACACACACACACACACACACACACCAGACATGCATGCACTCAGCACACATACACACATGCACACACATAAAAACTCTTTAAATCAGCTATTAGATAAAACTGTGCTGTGCTTCAGAATAAATATGTGTGCATGATAACTATGAAACTACCTCCAAAATCAAACCAAAGAACTTTTGTTCTTACCTTGGCTACAAAGTTATGCAATGAGACAAGCTCATCATGCCTTCTTGTCCATTGTCCTACATAGATATCAAAGGTACTCACGTTTTAAAGGATACTAGTTTGCCAGCTCAAAACATATACAAGTGCATACACGTGGGCACACCCACTCACATGCACATGTTCACATGTGAATAAACATGGAATTCAGATTCCAAAAGGCAACTGAAAGAACCAAGGAAAATGTTTTGGCTGAGGAAGGGAGGAAGGAGTGGTACTTACTGAGCTCTGAGATCTATCTACACAATGGTAGGAAAGTGTGGACTCCAGCAAATCCTTCATTCCACTATGACTGTATGTAAAAGGCCATAATGACTTTATTCTATTAACACTCAGAAGAGAGGTTGTAAAATAATACAGTGTGTTTATTAGGGCAGGGAAGGGAATGGAAGCTGATGAGTGCACCAGGAAAGACCCATTAACAAAACGATGAATTCAGGTCTGTTTGCATTCCTATTAGGCTGAATCCACACTTGTTAGCTTAAGTAATCCCAGTGCTTCCGCTATAGCCATACACATATAAAAACAGCATCTGAGTCTCAAAGGGATAGTGTTCACATGTGCCCATGGAAACTCAAGTACATTACCTCTCCCCTGAGATATGGAGGACTCCACAAGAACGGAGGAATTAAACAAATTAAGTTGTCAAGAAAGAGGTGGAAATTGCCCTGAGGTCACTTAGCATACTTATTTATGTAGGTCTGGGGGATGAAACAGTACTAACTGATGAGCTTTTCTCTAACAGTTTCAAAAGTTCATTTTTTAAAAGGCCAAAGCATTGAATTAAGTATGAATATTATAAATGATGAGGGTTGTAATGGCATCAAGGTTGTGTGTCCTTGTGGAGCAATGTCTCCTTTTAAGTTTTTCTGGACATTCGATTGATATAAGAGAATGTCAGGGAGCAGGGCAGAAATGCCTTTCATTGGAGAGAAATGTTGCACATACCTGAAAATTCACTTCCTAAAGTGAAAATGAAAGGACCCTATCAGAATCTATTATAAAGGTAGAGTCTACATTTTAAGGAGAATTTTTTAAAGGGTTGGAACATCTCTGTATTGTGTTGGTTGTCTTGGATTGCAGGCTTTCTAGTCCTATGTGGATCCTGAGTATGGTGCAGGAATGGAGATAGAGAAAGATAGACAGCCTGGGAGACTAATGAGTAGATGCAGAGGACTGCATCCATAGAGGAATGTGTCCCAAGCCAAGTAATGCTGTTACTGGAGTTATTAGAGTTATCCTGAGCAATGTAGGCTCTGCTGATCATTTTCAGTATGCCAGTGGAAAAAATGAGTAATAATGAAAAGCAAGATAATAGGAGATTTCTTCTACGTGGCCACATGGGGAAGAGAACCAATGAGATCCAATGACCCCAAGTTCAAGCTCCTGATACGAGGTTTAGTTTTAAAGACAAGGCAAGCACTATGCATGACCTAGCAGTTCTGGCCAAGGTATGTATGGTAGTTTGAATGAAATTGGCCCCAGCAGGTTCATAGGGAGTGGTACAATTAGGAGAGAGATGTGGCCTTGTTGGAGTAGGTGTGTCCTTTTTGGGAGAAATGTGTCACTGGGGGTGGGTGTTGAGGTTTCAGATGCTCAAGCCTGGCCCAGTGTCATTCTCTCTTCCTGCTGCTTGCCAATCTGGATGTAGAACTCTCAGCTCCTTCTCCAGCACCATGTCTGCCTGCATGCCACTATTGGTGAAATTATTAAGGCCACTCCACGTAGTTAAAGGGGAGGTTTATTTTGTGGGGTAACTTACAAATGAAGGGGTAGGTTGCAGGGTCTGGCAAAGGTATAGCACAGTCCGGCGGTGTTCTCTGGAGAACTCTGCTCAATCTACCTCCAGCGTCCAGGGTCCCGGAACCAAGAGAGAGACCTCCTCCCGATCCTCCGTCTTCTGCTTCCTCCTCTGCCCTGCCTTGTGGGTGTGACCATTACCAAAGCCTCAATGGGGGTTGGAACTTCCAGGCCAATGCTGGGATGGCTATCCACTACATGCCACCATGCTTCCTGCCATGACAGTACAGAATAAACCTCTGAAACTGTAAGGCAGCCCCAGTTAAATGTTTCTCTTTAGAAGAGTTGCCATGGTCATGGTGTATCTTCACAGCAATAGAAATCCTAACAGAGAGAGTGTGGTTCCATCCATGAGAGTTCCAGTGTCTTCTGCAAGATGACCTATCAATTTGTCAGAAATGTGTGAAGTCGATTTCCTGGAGACAAGTTCCCCAACTAGCTGGCACCAGGATCCATCATTTTCCTTCTCTCATCAGGAGATTCCCAGGGAAATTCCAATTCTTTGAGGTCCACTGACTCGATAGCCTGGTACTCAAAGGGAATGGAACAAGTACCTCTTCAGAACATCTTCATTCCAACTGGCAGAGATGGTTATGGTGCCTCTGGAAAACAGGAGAGACGAGGAGCAGAGTCTTCTATGGAGTCTACAGAAGGAAAACAGCCCATGGACACTGCATCTCAGCTTGGCAAGGCCAGTTTCTGACCTTTGACCTTCAGAGTCATAGCTAATAAACATGTGCCTCTTTGTGCCACTTTGTCTGGAGGAATTTGTTTTAGCTGCCATAGAGAACTATACGACATTCCAGAGGACTAAGGACTATGGCGCCTGTGTATATTAGAGCTGGGCTGTGTATCTGGGAGCTCCAAGCCTACAGGAGACTGCTGCAGCATAGAACAAATGGATCTGTGGTGCCTAGTGGGAGGCTGGGTAGGGTGCACAGCTAGCTCTCAAGGAAATTCACAATGTTTTGCGGGACCCTGAGCTATGGCTTACTGATGCTTCTACACATCTCTGTTGAGCCCAATGACGCCCTGAAAGAAGACTAGGAAGGGGACTCCTGTCTCATCTTGGCTGAGATCTAAAGATGCATCTATCTTCCTTCTCCTCTCCAGTCCCTCATTGCAGGGGTGTGCATTAAGATATCACTTGTCCGTCTCTCCAGTCTAGGTCCCCGCAGCCACCAGTCTAGCTGCAGGAAATTGGGGGCTGGAGTGTGGAAAGGATAAGAGAATTATTGAAGAAAAATGCATTGTGGAATGACTAGAGGATTAATTTTTAAGATTAATATGACTGAATCTTGAGATCTAACAGAAAACATGTTTTAAGACAGTGGATGAAATACTATTGAAGTAAAGAAAAAATAATTTAGGGGATATTTGTATTAAGAACTCATAGCAGCAATTGAAATATATTCACTTCATGTTGTATTACCAGTAAAGTGAGAGTCCCAATATAACCATTTTTACAATTCACTAAGTTAAATGTCTCGGTAGTGGGTTGTTGAGTACTTGAGAACAGAAAATCCACGCATTCCTATGTTAAGCAGGAAGTCAGATCAGAAAGGACAGTAAAGTGATTATGAAAATCTTAGCTTCATATCCAGAGGAGGCCAAATACTTTTGATTGTATAACCACATAACACACTCAGTTTCTTTACAGAGCCCAGTTTCCTCGACAAGTGTTGAAAATAATAGATACTTGGCTTTCTATCTCTCTTACAGCTAGGAGATGGTTGTGTGATCCAATTCCAACCGATATACAGGAGGAGTCTTTTGAGAGTGGAGAATCTTTTAGGAAAGTTTTTTTCCTGATTAATTGAAACAGTAGTGGAGAAATACAGCCTATTTTCTTAGGCAGAAAAACCACAGCTCTGTGAGATCAAGGGGAACCAGCACACAAGTATAAAGGCAGGAGTCAAAGTGCCATACCTTTCCACTTACCTGCTCAGAGCATCCTCCAAAAAGGGAAATCCCCCAAAATAACAGGAACCTAAGTTTTTAGATCAAGAAGCCACCAAGGCCACCTGGGAGCTGCCTGGCTGTATTTCAAGCCCTGCTGGAAAAGAAATGCTAATTATTAAAGCATTTGATTTTTTTTCTTTCCTTACATCTGAAACTATCCTAGTGTGTGCATCATTTTACAAGAGTTAGGATTATAGATTGGAGCCAATTGTGCAGCAGTTTGTCTAATTACAGAATCATCAGAGCAGAAAAGTTGAGAGCCGAATGGACTGTAGAACTCGTTTTATACGTGAGAAAATTAAGAATGGGAGATTGAACGATTTATTAATTCTACAACTGTGCCTCCTTCCCACACTCCTGTTCACATCCTGACAACATTTATTGGTTGGTGTTCACATTTCAAGCTGCCAATATTACCTAAAGCTGAACTCGGGGACCCAGAAAATCTCCACAATTTGCTAAAGGTTCTTAAGTAAATTGTAAAGATGGCCATTCTCAGTGTTCTCTCAGTCTCCACAGAAACATGTACACACATAGTAAGTCCTTTATTGTGCAGTCCAAGACTAGACACAGGAAAATGATTCACTGAAATTCGCTTCTATATAAGCTGAGTGGAATACTAGACTGAGATAATAACAGGAAGATAATGATAGCAATCATGATACTATGATATTTGGAAATTAAATATATTTTATATGAACATATACTTTTTTGAAAAGTTAGTATTCACAAAATCCAGACATAGTAGTATATTGAAATAGATAGACAGACAGACAGATAGATTGAGAGATAGAGAGATAGAGAGATATAGAAATATAAAACCAGCTCTGGTGAGGCAAAATTACATGGATCCCTGGAGCTTGTTGGCTAGCAAGCCTAACCAAATCAGAATTCCAGATCATTGAGAGACCCTGACTCAAAAAACAAGGTGAATGTTCTAACTAGAGCGTAACCTCTGTTCACCACACACTTGAGCATACATGTATACCTGCATTGATACAGGCACACAAAAATATGTTCACGCTCGTGCACGCGCGCACGCGCACCACACACACCACAAAGCAGACAGACAGACAGACAGACAGAGACAGACGGAGAGACAGGGAGATTCAAAATCACCTTATAAAGCAAGAAATGCTACTTGTGTTGATTTAGAGATTTAGAAAACTATGTGAGCCCAAATTGCAGAGGACTCAGATGAGATAGATGATGCTGAGCCCAGTTCTGGAATTTTCCTAGTGGCTCTTTGTTCCCTTCCCTTCAAGAGCATTTACTTTGTTTTAGAGAGAGTCTAGCATCCTAACATCATTTCTTAGTGTTCTAAATAAAATGAGAATGTGGTGCTAGAAATTAGTTCCATCTTCTCTCTCTTAGAACAAATGAAGGGGAGTTCAGTGTCCTTTTCCTGGCTTGGAAAGGGATGCTGGTTACACTCAGTCCCAAGTCCAATCAGAGGTGGGCGATGGGCCATCAATGAGTCAATAGGATGTGTCACCCTTTCCCCTATGTGTTCTAATAAACAATACAAATTAGTGTTCTGCTTCATAAGCCAGATGCCCACAAAGTGCTTCTTATTATGGAAAACCTTCATGTCTCACAATCAGCAGTGTCAAAACATGAGCGATTATGTTCTCAAGAAGCCATTACTAGTTTGAGTTTAATTTTGTTTATTGGGCAGAACTGTACACTTAAGGCTTGAGAGAAATGTTTATTGCCAGTAACAATAACAATAACAATAGCTGATGTGTTTCTGCTCCTTAGGCAGACTTGGATACTAAACCTGATCCTTGATTTCTTCATCTACAAGCTATTAGCGGGTTGGGAGGCAAGGGTGATTTTACTGGGCATCTACTATAAACAAATGAGCCACTCGTCTAGGCACTGTGGGCATTTAACTGATAGCCTTCCGTGCCTAGAAATTTTTATTATCATTATATTCAACATTCCAACCACGTCCCAAGGTAATTATTGTTATTTTTGTCAATAATGAAAGAAATTCACAGAAATAAGGAATCTTGCCCAGAGTCAGAGGTATCACCTGTCAGTCTAATGTTCAGGCCACGTGTCTATTCTATGCTTTGCCTTAACCCACTCCACTGCCTTGACTTCCAGAAGTACTCATGTCCAGACACATGGATGCCTCAGAAGGCCTGGGAATATTAACCCATAAAACCTGGCAGCTGGCTTCAACATAATAACAATGCTAGGGGAATTATTCTTCAAGTGTAAGTTCAATAAATGTGCTAACCTATTGCTTTCTTTGACAAAAGCTTATTTTAACAGCTTTTGTCACCCTTTCTGGAAATCCCAATTTTAATAGTTAAAACTAATCATTAATTCGACTGGGTTTCAAATCACATTTAGGAGACATCCCTCTGGGTTTGCTGTGAGCATGTTTCTGGTCTTTTGACTCAAACGGGAAGAATTAACCTGAATGTAGACCCATCATCCCACAGACAGAAGTGCTGAACTGTATCAGGAGGAAGAAGGTGAGTGCAGCAGCATCAGCACCCATCGCTCTCTGCTTCCCGATTGGATGCAGCATGACCAGCACCCCTGATTCCTGCTGCTCTGCCTTTCCCATCATAGTGAACTACCCCTGCCACTGAGAACCTTCCTTTAGTAAATTGCTGTTATTGGGTATTTTGTCACAGAACAAGAAAAGCAAATACAATGCCCCACTGTGAAGACACTAATGCTAATCTCATGTGACCTTGAACTTCACATAACAGCAGATGGTCTACTACTTTCAGAGGGCCAGAGCTGCCTCACCTTTCTTCTGTGAGAACTGTGTCTACAGTGATGTTCACATTATGGATACTCCAAAATCAAAGTTAGTATACACTTAAAATATACAATATGTTGAACTATGTACTTTAAAATGGTGACTTTTTGTTATGTGAATTTTATAACAATAAAAATCATAGCAAAAAAAAAAAAAATCAAGCTACCCCTAAGGAGACTCTATCCCATTATCACCAAGACTTTCTATTCATCCTGACTAAGGGGTCATAAGGAAACCAACTCTATAGCTATCCAAATACTTCAGGGTTTTCATATCTTATCTTATGAGGGAATGAGAATTGCCCAGCAGGTGACCAAGCCCTGCTTGGTTAATGTGCCTAGCCATGTCAGTAACCCAGCACAGTGTATGACAGGACCATCAAAGGCTAACAATATCTTACATTTTTTGTTTCTCAGGATGATTCTGATGTGGAAGGGCATTGTGCCGAGCAAATGGTGAGTATTCAGTAGGTGCCACCAGCTAGGAATGAATGTATAAATTGAGAATACTAGTGAAGAATGCAAAAGAAAGTGGATCCCTTCAGATTCTGGGAAAGAGAAAAGGGAAAGCGAGTTAGTAGTTTCATTGGGTTTTGTGGTAGATTGATTGATTGATAAACAGGGCCTAGTGTGGCCCAAGATGTCACTGAATTCATTATGAACTTTTGATCTTCCTGTCTCCACCTCCCAAGTGCCAGGACTACAGGAGTCATATTGTCTGTGGAGTTCTATTCCATGTTCACAGTGGCCCTTAACACACACCTACAAAGTCATCTGGCAGAGCTGACATCTCCCAAGTTCAGAGATCTTTAGAGGGTATCAAGAGCTCCTTACCTCACCCTGGTTCCTGACGTCATATGCTACTCTTTACTGAAGCTCACTCCCCGGAAAGCAACAGGGTAGTGAAAGGGAAGGCGAGGATGAGTGGATGTGTCGGGAGAAGGAACCTGGGGACAGGGTGCTCCAGAGGCAGGTTGTGGCATTCGGTCGTTGAGATGTCACAATGGACAGTGCAGAACATCAAGAGACAGGGTCCTCTCTGTAGAGGAGGAGCAGCCTTGGATGCCAGGGTCAATGCATTGTACCACCTCAGTCATAGTAAAGAGGCTCTATCTCCCTGCATGAAATCTGGCTCTTTTCAACTCAGTGCATCAGATACCCCATGCAAGTCACTTGGGTCTTAGTCTGTCCCTTCTTCCAACTGGGTGTGTTGCTTTGAGCACAGGAGACCCATAGATAATTCACATAGGGTCTCCTCATAGGCTTCCACAGAGGCACATATTCTACTGGAAAATGCACAGACACCTCTGGACAAAAGAAGAGACTCCAGGCCAGATCAAGCAAAGGTTCTGGGAAGCAGGGCTTTGCTTCTGCCTCAGTGTCCCTGGTACTCTACTTTCTCTTCTTAGCACTCAGCACACCATCACTCTACTTGTTCTCTCCCCAAAAGACCCTCAAACCCATGAGGTTCCCTAGAATCCATAGTCTCTGTTTCATTCCCAGGATTCAACCAAGGAGGAAAGTACTCAATACGCACTTTCTAGATATCTACTGATCTCAGGGGAAATCCAGTCCTCTCTGGGTTCTAAACAGGCTGCCTTGATGGGCTCAGTTGGCAGTTTCTTGAAGATTGGCCTCTCAAAGGAAAAGTCTTACCAGCCTAGTCAGCATTCACTCCTCATGAGTTCAGAAAGCCAAAATCTCCTGCCAGATTTAGTCTCTCAATTTTCAAGGCAAAAGAGTCAGCCCAGGTGGCCTGTGAAACTCCTTACAGCTCCCTGTTGAAATCCACAGGCACTTGGCCATTCACTGGCTGCATACTCCACTGTGGGTACACTTTCCAAGGCACTCATTTCTCCCTAATTAATCTGAATCTGTGTAATACAACATAAGAGATGACTACAGAGGCAGGTGAGGCAGAGGCAGGCAGGCCCAGGGGTAGGGCACAACCTAGATGAAATTGTAATAAAAACCAGAAACTGAGCTACCACCCGCTGAGGAGTTAATGAAAGCAAGCTCCTAATCAAGAGCTCTAGAACAGGGACACCTCTAATCCCCAGCACCCAGGGAAGAGGCCTGAGGCCTACCCAGGGCCCAGCTGCCCATCCTGCGAAACCCAACAACTTGGAGGTGTTGCTGAGACTACCCTACTCAGCTGAAATCCATCCTGGAGAGGAATCAGAAACCTACTAACACTGAATTGACTAAGCTGATCCCATAGAAACAGAGCCCAACAGCACCAATTTAACAAAGAAATCCTAGTAAACCAAGACTAACAATTAGAACAAGAGAGGCACCTTCAGACACAGACACTGCCTGCACCGAACAAAGGAAGAGATGAGTAGATGCCAGTGCAAAAACACAGGCAACAACATGAAGACATATATGACAACATCACAATCTTGTGGCTCTATACCTACAAGACCTAAACATACCAAGGCAGAAGAATCAGAAGAAATCAACCCTAAAAATGACTTTAAGAAGATGATAGAGGCCCTTAAAGAGGAAATGAAAAACTCCCTTAAAGAGGAAATAAAAAATTCCCTTAAAGAGGAAATAAATAATTCCCTTAAAGAGGAAATGAAAAACTACATTAAAAAGGAAGTGAAAAACTCCCTTAGAGAGGAAATAAAAAAAAAATTCCCTTAAAGAAATGGAAGAAAAAACAAACAAAAAATTGGAAGAAATCAAAGAAAGCCAAGAAAAAGTAATTAAACAGATGAAGGAAACAATCCAAGATCTGAAAAATGAAATTGAGACAATAAAGAAAACACAAATTGAGGAAATGCTGGAAATAGAAATCCTGACTAAACAAATAAGAACTACAGAAACAAACATAACCAACCGAATGCAAGAGATGAAACAGAGAAACTCAGACAATGAAGACACAATAGAGAAAATAGATGTATCAGTCAAAGAAAACACTAAAGTCAAAAAAGTCATAACACAAAACATCCAAGAAATTTGGAACACCATGAAAAGACCAAACCTAAGAATCATAGGGATAGATGAAGAAGAATACCAACTCAAAGGCACAGAAAACATATTCAACAAAATCATAGAAGAAAACTTTCCTAACCTAAAGAAAGAAATACCTGTGAAGATACAAGAAGCTTACAGAACACCAAATAGGCTGGATCCAAAAAAATAAGTCTGCTCACCACATAATAATCAAAACACTAAACATACAGAACAAAGAAAAAAATACTAAGAGCCACAAAGGAAAAAGACCAAGTAACATATAAAGGCAAACCCATCAGAATAACACCAGAATTCTCAATAGAGACTATGAAAGCTAGAAGGTCCTGGACAAATGTTATGCAGATACTAAGAGACCACAGATGCCAACCCAGACTATATACCCAGCAAAACTCTCAATCACCATAGACAGAGTAAACAAAATATTCCATGATAAGACCAGATTTAAACAATACCTGTCCACAAACCCAGCCCTACAGAAAGCACTAGAAGTAAAAATCCAACCTAAAGAAGCTAAACATACATATGAAAACTCAGGCAATAAATAATCCCACACCAACAAACACCAAAGAAGGACAACACAACACGACCACAAAAATAAAGGAACCAACAATTACTGGTCATTAATATCCATCAATATCAATGGTCTCAATTCACCTATAAAAAGACACAGACTAACAGAATGGATAAGAAAACAGAAATCCATCCTTCTGCTGCATACAAGAAATCCTCAGCTCCAAAAACAAAAAACAAAAAACGAAAACAACAACAACAACAAATAAACATCAGAAGTGAAATTTTGCCCACCAGGGTTCTCCCATTGTGCTGTAAACCTGTATTTAAGACCTCCTCCCTCCTTCAATAAATGACATTTGGCATTAAGAAGAAGAAGAAGAAGAAGAAGAAGAAGAAGAAGAAGAAGAAGGAGAAGGAGAAGGAGAAGGAGAAGGAGAAGGAGAAGGAGAAGGAGAAGGAGAAGGAGAAGGAGAAGGAGAAGGAGAAGGAGAAGGAGAAGGAGAAGGAGAAGGAGAAGGAGAAGGAGAAGAGATCAAGATCATGATGAGGAAACCCACAGAGACAGCTGACCAGTGCTAGTTGGAACTCATTGACTCTGGACTGACAGCTCGGGAACCTGCATGAGACCGAACTAGGCCCACTGAATGTGGGTGACAGTTGTGTGGCTTGATCTGTTTGTGGGGTCCCTGGCAGCAGAACCAGGACTTATCCCAGGTGCATGAACTGACTTTTTGGAGCCCATTCCCTGTGGTGGGATACCTTGCTCAGCCTTGATACAATGGGGAGGGGCTAGGCTCTCCTTCAACTTGGTATGCCAGACTTTGTTGACTACCATGGGAGGCCTTACCCACTCTGAGAAGCAGATGGGGGTAGAGTGGGAGGGAGGTGGGAGGCAGGAGAAGGGGAGGGAGGGGGAACTGGGGTTGGTATGTAAAATGAAAAATAATTTAATAAATAAATATATTTTTGAAAAAAGAGATGACTAGAGCTGATCCTCAAGACAACAGGGCAAAGTCACAGGAAAGATAATTGGAATGTCTCTGTGGGGGTGGTGACTGGGCTTGTGAAGAGACTGTGCTGGCAAAAAGAAAAGGACATGCCAGCATTTCCCCACATTCCAGGAGAAGGGAAGAAGGAGAAGAATAGAAGAGATGGAAAGTTCTACCACATTTGCCTCATGAGTCTTGTTCCCTCAACTTTGGTTTTTCACACAATCTCTCAGGCACTGGGGATACGATCTGACCTGTTGATCTGGATACTTTTCTCACTTGGTTCTTATACATTTTCTACCTCACGAAAAAGTAAGCTATCTGAGGCAAAATTATCCCCCTGAATTAACACACACACACACACACACACACACACACACACACACACACACATTGTAAACTTGCTAAACCAAGCTTTGGGGTTATGTTTTCGGTGTGTACCAGTTATGTGGAGTGGTGTTTGCATGTGTGCTCATGTGCATGCAGGCATGCTTGCCTGTGTGGGTGCATATAGAGACCAGGAATTGGTGTTGGACTATTGCATGTGTGCTCATGTGCATGCAGGCATGCTTGCCTGTGTGGGTGCACATAGAGACCAGGAATTGGTGTTGTACTATCTTCCTCAACAACTTCTTCTGTCTTATAATTTGAGGTAGAGTCTCTTACTGAGCATGGAGCTCACAGTTTTGGTTGGACTAGCTGGCCATCGAACCCCCAAGATCCTTCTTTCTGCTCCATACTCAGCACTAGGGTTACAGTGTGTGCTAGGGTTACTGGCAGATGCTAGGTTTACTGGCACATGCTAGGGCTACAGGTGTACAAAGTCACACCTAGCTTTTACACAGTGCTAGAAATCTGAATTGGCCCTCATGCTTGTGTGTACAGTAACCACAGAGCTGCCTTTTTAGCTTTGTTTTTGAGTTTGAAAAGGAAATAATTTGTGAATTTTCCTACTGGTTTGTCCTAAAACCTTAATCCTCTAACAAAGCTTCTTACCAGCACCACCAGGGTCACAGCTAAAAGATAATGACACCACGTACTCTATACATACCATTAACAAGAAGTTACCTACCTTATCTTAGTCTTGTCAAACAGAACAAATGGTACTCTGAGAAGTAGCAGAAATATCTTTGGCTGAATGCTAATCAGTTTTCCATTACTGTAACAAAATACTGGAGGTTATCAATTTAAAAAGAGGAAAGGTTGATTTTTGCTTGTGGTTTTAGAGGTTTCCATCTGTAGTTGATTGGCTCTGTTGCTGTAGGCCTGTCAGGAGGCAGCATACCACAGTGGCAGTAGAAGCTAACTTTGTAGTCACTAGGGGGTGAGATCAGCAACTGGCTTGAGCTCCAGAACCATTGCTCCAATTTTACATTCCATTTATTCCTTTTCTGAGTCCATTTACATTCACTTTGAGTTCAGGGGTTCCTCTCCCTCAGGGTTTCCCCTACTGTGAGGAAAATGCCTTCATTCATATGCATTTAAGAGTTACTAGGTTAAGGCACCCACCTTGCCAGTCCCACCAAGATGACTGTGCTCCATCACCTGCTTTTCCAGATGACATCTCTTGAACGCTGAAACAAAGCACCATGGAGCGTGTGATTTGTGGATAAAAGGTACTGATTTCCCCGTCACAGAGTGAAAGCCGAAGGCATCAGCAGCTTTTGTGTCTGGTACAGGGCTGCTTTCTGCTTCACAGATGGTGCCTCCTTGTGTGTCAACATGGCAGAAGGAGTGAAGGGTCTCTCTGAGGTCCATTTGATAGGGGCATTACTTCTACCCTTTTGACTTACAGACTTCTCCAAATACTCTGCCTCGTCACATTGTCACTTTGATTTCAGGGGAAGATACTGGGATTATAGCCCATGAGCTCCTGGGAGCACACAGCAAAGGGCCCACTGCAGAAGGGACAGTAAGCTGCCCAGGCATCTAGGAGGAATCATCTAGAATCACTAGGGCTCAGAGGAAATGGAATGCTGAATATTGAAAGGGAAAGTGATATCAGTCTAATGCTGTTCACTTCCTCTCACAATTATTGGCTTGTCTTTTCTTGCTAGCTAAGGCTCGTAATTATTAGGTCAAAACAAACATCTCCTTCCAGATGGAAGTCTCGCTGTTTCCACCTCTAAAAGCTAAAGTTTTTCAAAACTTTCTTTCTTAATGATTGTCAGCTATTTCTGGCAACTAATACTTCTAATACTTTGAGTACCGTCATGGTGAGCTTACCTTCTTAACATGCAAATGCCCAAAAGCTGTCAGTGTTGATTGCCTAGTGAAATACAGTTCCAAGAAATAGCTGTACTTCCTTGTGGCTCTTCCAAAGAATTCTAAAGCATCCAAGATCAGACACATTCCTCTTACAAGCTGAATCCGGGTGTTTGTGTTTCTTTAAGGGGTCTTGCTCTTTGCAGCAACAGGGTAGAGCACAAGACCACCTTGGGGAGAATTGCAATTTCAAGCTCTCATTTCTATCTTTCTAAACTGCCTCAGCCCCATGTTTTTCTCTTTCTGTGTCTTCCAGTGAGCATAAGCTACTTTCATGTCACACAGGCGCAGTATCTGACACAAGAAGCTTGGAGGAAGAAAGATTCATTTTCTCTCACAGTTGCAGGTGTTTCCATCCAACATGGCAAGGATAGCATGGCAGACCAGCTCAGTTCACAGTGAGAGTGTGTGGTAGAGGCTGTCCCCCTGACACTAAACTGAGAAGCAGTGAGTAAGACTGGAAGTGAGATAATGCACCCTGAAAACCTGTCTCAGGAACCCAGTTCTTCCAGCAAAGTCCTCTCTCCCCCAATTCATGGAACTTTCCAAAATAACGCTACCAGCTAGGGACAATGTTTTCAAGGCATGAACCCATGGGTGTGTGTTGGGAAAGTGGAGGAACATTTCAAACTTAAACGATAACAGTGTCAAAACTTGGGTTCAGAAACAAAGCAGATATTGGTGACTCACAGTGATGGGTATTAATGCCAAGTAAGGTCTCTATCACAGCACTTGCCTATTGAGTCTCGTGGCCCATGGGACAGCCATTTCTCACCTTAGAACACATAGAAAGATGACTCTGCATTGCTCTGTTGCTGTCTTCCATCAAGGACCTCAGTTAATATTCAAGAGGCCAAAGAGAGGGGGAAGGAGGGTGGCGACTTCAGTGTGAGAGTCATGATGACTACGTTTTATAATTATAGCTTCTTGATTAGTCCCAGGATCTGAATTCCATTTCTGTAGGAACCCATGTCAGCAGGTTTCTGAGGATAGCGTTTTGTTTTTTTTTTTTTAATTTTGTAACTAGTTTTCATAATAAAATTGCATGAATCAAACAGAACAACAAGGTCCTAGAGAACATGAATAATGAGTGTGAAGAAAAACCCCATTTCAAGTTTTATAACATCAGCAAAAGCTCTAATTCTCTCTACAAGTCTCCATAAAAAAAAACCAAGTGGCTTTTATGCATAAAATAAGCATACATAGGAATCTGATACCATCTATCAAATAATATTGTTAGAATCACCATAAGGCTGTGCTTGCTTGTACACACAACTCCACAATTTGAGAGCTGGTTGGTAGACTCTTCTGCAATCCCTTCATCAGCAAGTTGCTATCATCATGTGTAACAGAAAAGAGTGGCTCTTCCAGGGTCTCTGATCTCCTTATGGGAAGTTGAGAAAAATAGTGTTGTCAGAATCCATTAAAATTCTAAGAATTAACCAGGGTTCTTCAGCGTTTGGTAGGTGTAGTGGGAAGTGTCAGGGAAATGTTGTACCACTATCTAAACCAAGTATGGTGTGCTTTGGAAAAGAGATTGCCTCTCTCTCTCTCTCTCTCTCTCTCTCTCTCTCTCTCTCTCTCTCTCTCTCTGTGTGTCTGTGTTGTGTGTTACTAACACATGTGCTTGCCTCTCAGCCTGTGTGTATTGACATTAGATTTAATCAAGCTGCTTATTATCCTACTTCATCTATACCCTTTAACCAGAAGCACTGCCCAATTTTACATGCTGAGATTTCATTCTCTTTTAATCCGAACTGGTAGCAGAAAGGTTTGAAAACTACTAGCTTATATCATCTCTAAATATCCCTCATATTTACTGATTGATACAGATTATGTTCTTTCTCCGATGCTTATATTTGGGAGCTCGAACTGGAGAATGTTGTACTTTGAATTGTATCTCTCCCATAAAAGCAATCAAACAAAAGCACATATGATGAAGTCCTAACTCCCCCAGACTGGGACCATATTTGAAGACAGAGTTTTAGAGAGATTATAGAGTTAAAATGAGGTTTAATAGGTAACCTATAATCCACTATGATTAGTGTCCTCATAAACCTATAAGCTAAGGAGTACCAAAGAGTGCTCCCAAGGTCACCAAACACTATAGCAGAGATATTGGACAGATTTCCTTCTCAAAGTCTTCAAAAGGAATCAGATCCATCCTTGGTCTTGGGCTTTCAGCTTCTGGAGCTAAGTGGTGATGCTCCATTGTTTCTTCAGCTGTCCTGTCTATGGTAAGCAGTCTGGATTGATCAATACGCACCGAAGCTGTGAAATACACTGTTCACTACCACTACACCTCTTAAGCTGAGCTACATAAAAGAAATGCCAATCGAGGCTGAGATCAAGCTTTTCTATAAGAAGAAAAATACCGGAAGCATGGCCACATGGATTTCTGTCAGGTACTGCTAGTTCAGGCAGTGGAAATGCAAACTCAGTAATGCTGGATGAACCTAGCTACTGGTGTTCTCAACAGTTCGTGTGCTCCAAAGTTACTGGGTTACCCCTATATATGATTCCCCAAAAGGATTCACCGCCAGTCCTGGGTTTGACAGGGACATCTGTCTTAACAGAGTACTGCTGAACATTTTACTCCTTATTTCAATGTACTTAGAAAATGTTCTGTATGGCAGCCCTACTTTCTTCTCTGGTTCTTTTTTACCTGTTCCCATCTGTACCCTACACTTGGCCTTCAACCTTCCTGCCATTTCCTTTCCTATTTTCTCTTCCATAATTTCCTTATCCTCTCCATCATCCCAACCAGCCAAGCTTCTCTTGTCATCTATATGTAAAGGACATTGCCTTTTCCCAGAAGTCCTCTCTGCTTTCTGTCGATGTGCTCCTAAGGCCCCCTGCGCTCAAGTGAGCCATTATCTTCCTGTGATGAAGACACTGTGTTCTGCAGTGCACAGGGAATATATTGCATACGAGCTAAATCTGGCTCATTGTGGGTTCTGCAGTGTTTGGCATTCACATAGAACAAAGAAACTTTTCCATGTATTTTGTAGCCTAATTCATGGAATGCTGTAGGCTATCGCTAGTCTAGTTAGAAGGCAATTAGGGTTCAAAATAAGAAAATACTAGAGATGATTGACAGGGATTGAATTGAAAGGTGTTAAGGCGATAAGATTGTTGTTATTTGATGACAAAAGACATGCAGAGTGACAGAACAAAGAGCTGTTTTCTAATTTAGGTTAACTTATGAACTTAGAAATGGATCTCAGTGAAGTCCGTTTATGGGATACTGTGGGTAGGGGAAGTGGGAAGTGAAACTGTCTGGATTCCGTGGCTCCATTAGCACATTTTCTAGCTGCAGCTCAGTTTATTTATAAGATATAGTGTTGCATGAGTTACTGACTCAGTTTCCTTTGGCTCTGCCATCCCATCTACCTTTCCCTCCCTTAAGTTAACCGGGTTATCAGTTAACTTCAGTGCAGTGGAAACAGCTCTGCCCCAAGAGTTCTTGGCCGTCCTTTGGGAGTCCAGCATTCTCAATCTAATTAATGCAATGCATAAACTGCCTCAAATAAGCCTCACACTTGTTAAAAATGACTTTCAGAATTTACTTTTCAGAAGCAAACTGGGTTTCAAACCAAGTAGCCAGCCATATACATGTCAAGCTCAGCCTTACAGAAGAAAAGCTTCTCAGTAAGAATAAAACACTGAGGAGGGGGCTAGAGAGAGAGAGAGCTCCTAGAGAAAAACGCTTGCTTATACAAGAGGGAGAATGTGAGTTCAGATCCCAGAAGCCACGTTAAAAGCTGGTGTGATGGCACACCTCTGTAACTTCAGCAGCAAGGGCTGGCCAGGGAGTCGCCTGACACTTGCTAACTTAGTCCAGCCGAAATGGCAAGTTGCAGGTTCAGTGAGAGACATTTATCAAAAAGTAAGGTGGAGGTGGGAGGTGTGTCTCAGTAGTTAAGAGTGCTTACTGTTCTTGAAGAGGTCTCACTGTGTTTCCCAGCACTCACACAATGTCTTATAACCATCTGTAACTCCATTTGCAAGGGATCTGACACCCTTTTCTGGCTTTACACGGGCACTAGGCATGCATATGGTGCATTTACATGCATGCAGCCAAAGCAGTCTAACGTAAAATAAATAAATCTTTAAAAATAAAACAAAAAGTCAGGTAGACAGCAAGAGAGACTCTACCTGATATCAACCTCTGGCCTCCACAAGGGCACACATGGGTGTACAACCTCCCCATTCCAACACATACATACACACCTATGCACTAACACTGATACACTCACAAAGACAAAACAACAGAAACCAAGGTGTATGAATGGTGGCATTTGTCTTTTGGAAGAGACCTGGATGCATCTTCAGAGGAAGTCACCCACCACCTAAGAACCACAACTCATGCTTAGGAATTGCAGAGCAGGGAGGACAGCCTGCAGTGAGTTTGCAGTAAGGGTCTATGTCCGACTGTATTCTCCATAGAAATCCCTGCTCTCAACAGCTGCTACTGTTTCCAGAATCTATTTCTCTGTCCTCCTAGCTGACAGCTGGATTAAAACAAATTTAGTGGAGCAACGCTCAAGAGCAGCACTACCCTGCACACAGAACTAGCTCATGTGAGTCTCTCACTGCCCATGTGTAAACTCAGAAAGGGACAGCATCCCTGGGTGGGAGAAATGGACCAAAGAATGGGATACCTGGAGACAGGCTGCGGGCTGGAGACTGTGGGGATGCATGGCAAGGACTTTGCCGTGTCACAGGATGGTAATTTCCTGGAGGTGAAAGATTAGATTTTCAGAGAACAGAAAGAAAGAACATATAAAAACTGAGAATTTAAACCTATAAAATAGATGGTAGATAATTTGAATTATTGTAGAAATGCAATTTAGTGAAGTGGTTAAGATCACAGGCTCTGAAACTTGTATCAAGGCTCACTATGGAGCTGTGTGACCCTGGGTGAGGAACTAGACATTCCTAAGCTGTGTTTTTTCCATCTGTGAAGGGTGAGACATAACAGTAACAATTTCCCAGGGCTGTTGGAAGGATAAAAAGAGATAAAGATGGCCAAAGTGCTTAGCACAATTATTGACTCCATAAATCCTCAATCACTGTGAGGGATTATGTTTCTATATGCAGTCATGCAGTGTAGACAAGCAGAGAACTATCTTTAACCTGAAATTTCTTTTCTTTCTAAATGAGAACTAGTGTATGCTTTTCCTGGTTATTGACTATGGTTTCTGTTTTTTCAGAATCCCCAATCAAGTGCATTCTGAAGTCCACAGTACTGTGGGGACAATGGAATAAAGGCTTTAGCATTGACCCCACTCAAATAATTCAAAACATACAATTCAAAACACATAGCTGTCATCACCCTATCCCTAAAAAGGATGTGCAGCACAAAGGGCTCACCCCAAAATGAATTATTCACAACCAGATCACAATGTGCCGACCAGGGAACAGTTGAGTACTATCAATACTTTAAATATAACCAGCAAGGTCGACCTCTTCCAAAAGAGATTTACTTTTTGTTGGTGGTACCTGTGCAACACCAGTCAAAAGCAAATTTTTCTGGGGGAATAATTCAAGCCAGGAATTCATTTTGGAGAGAGCAATATTAAAAAGTGGCAACTAAATTTTCTGTAATGAGTGATCCACAATCATGCAATCCTGGCATGCAGTAGTGTTTGGATGGACCTCTATTGTATTTTGAAAAGAATAAGAAGTACCATGAGCCCTGATGATATTTAATACACAGTAGTTAAATTGGAAAGACAGTTATGAAAGAAAAAATCCCATGACATAATTTATAGATAAAGCTCTTATTGAAATTAATATCATTTAATATGCGAGGTTTTTTTCTCTTTAATGTGTATATAGGAGGAGTTTTCGTTGATGTGTGAAGAGGCTGTGCCACCTATAGAAGGGAGAAAGGAGTGGGCACTTAACAGCTTTCTGAGCACAATAATTAATGGTTGTATTCTAAATAAATACTGAAACTAATTTCCATGCTGGGAAACCTACCTGAAATAAGTAACCAAAAGGAGAAATAATGAAAGCACTCTATCTCTCAACTTTAGCACAGTGCACACAACTCATTGGGCTCACTAAATAAAGCTTCCTGTGGACTGCTTTGCTTGGGTCCTACCTCTGAGATGACAGAAAGAATATTTTCCAAGGACTATGTCTGTCCTTGGTAGCCTGAGTCATGAGGAATAAAATTGAAGTTAGTATTGTCAATAAATGATTCAAAAATCTACCTATTGGCAAGGGGAGATGGTTCAATTGGTAACATTCCTGCACTCAATTCCCAGATTTTTTTCTTTTTTTTTTTTAATGTTAGGTATGGTAGCAAGTGTTTGCTTTCCAGCACTGGACAAGTGAAGACAGGGAGCTTCCTGGTTCTCTCTGTTCAGCCAGCCTATCCTGGTAGGTATGGTCAAGACCAGTGAGGAAAACTCTCACAAAAACAAGTAGATGACACTTGAACAAAACACAAAGTCTACCTCTGGTTTTCACACACACCTATATGCACACAAAGACACAAAAAAGGGCTACCCACTAAAACTCATCAGAGGAAAACCCAGTGGTGAATAGGAGCTAGGAGCTTCCTCACAGTGCCCAATCCTATAAACTGACTTTCCATCAGCTGTGGGAATAAATGAGACAAATACAGATCATAGGATTACTATTAAGATGGAAGGACTTTGGAATTCAAGAACTCTGCACTTGAGTTTCTTCTTTTAGAAAATGAAAGTGCTTATTGTTATCCACCTCAGAGGATTTGCCTCAGGAATAATTGAGCAAATCCATGTGAAGTAGTGTCTGTGATGTTAGAGAGCCACAAAGAAGTACTGTCAGTGGTAGCTGCTGTCTTGTTATATTTGTAACTGTCACTGCTATCATTGTCTACCTTCCTGTCCCCTTTAGTTTTATTAGTCAACCTGATACAGGAGATTCTCAGTTGAGGAATTACCTAGGTAAGACTTGTCTTATGAGGGATTGTCATGATTGTTGTTTAATGTAGGAGGACCCAGCCCACCATGGGCAGCACCATTCCCTGGGCAGGTGGTCTCAGTTGTATAAGAAAACTAGCTAATCCTGATTCTGTGAGTAACCCAGCACAAAACACTTCTATGGTTTCTAGTACTTCTTCTGGTATGAAGTCAGTTCCCTGGTTAGAGGTACTGCTGTGTGGACTAGCAAGCATGTCTAAATTCCTGCCTAGGTTCCTGCCCTGGTTTCTTCCAATGATGGACTGTAACCTGGAAGATTAAACTTATTTTCCTCTCCTACACTCCTTTTGATTAGTGTGCTTTATCACAGCAGCAGAGATAAAGCTAGAACACTTTCCAAGATGCACATCCCCTCAGATTCACCAAGAGCTACACAAGATTCCTAGGCTTTGGGTCTTTGAGGAATAAAAACTTTAAAATGACATTGCAAGATTTCTATTCCAGTCAAATAAAGGCATGAAAAATAACATGCTATCATAAGACAGAACAGAACATATTTGAGGGTAAAAAATAGTTCTATTATTGGAATATGTTCTCATTAGGAAAAACAATCATTTCTTTCTTTGTTACATACCAGTAAAAATTGTCAATTGTTCCAGGGACTCAAGTCCCCAGGTTTAGGAACTACTGCTCTACAGGGTAGGATTCCATGTGAATAGCTAGGAAGCTACATAGCCTGTGTCACCTCAGAGCTTGTATGGGTGGATCTCTGCATATGCTTCTTATCAGAACTGTGACAACAGCGTCATGGATGGGTGACTCCATTCAAACTCATGAATTCATCGCTATTCAATATGTGCAGTGTTAATACATCACTTAAATGTCAACAAAATTGTTGAAAGATGTGAAAATAAACCAATAATGAAAGAATCTGGAAAACATATTACATTAAGAATTTTTATATTCTTGGTTACTCAAGAGTCACTAACCCCAGAATTTGTAATTTTTGCTGAAATTGGTAAAGAAGTCAAAAAGTCATGCAGAGCAGATGTGAGTTTGAAGCTCACATCCCAGTTTAAACACTCCCATTCTCATTTATCCCTCCCTTGCTGCCGATTTGGCTTATTGTGGCTTTTCTTAAGTGAATGCAGTTCTTTAGGGTTTGAGGGAAGCATCTTGGGGTTACTTGACCAGTGTAGAGGCTCTTCCTTCTGCTCCATTTAAGGCCTGTAGAGCCCATGACGTGCAGGTACCAACAGCAATTGAACTATGCAATAGCAGAGGAAAACACCCACATGGGGAAAAGTATAGAAAGAAATAAGTAAATTAATTGTTGCTGATATTTATTGGAACTAGAGTGATTTTTTTTCTGTCTCTTTTTCTTTGACTATACATTTTCCTCCAAAGCACCTGACAGTATATGTGCATAGCAGGAGCATGGGGAGTTTGCAGAAAAGCCGTCTGCCTTTGTTACTTCTAACTCTCCAGTTTGAGAGTGACAATTTAGCATTTTGTGCCTCTTATGGAGACACAGAAGGATAAAAATAATATTTACCTATCAGATATGTAAATTGTTTAGTCCAGCATTTAGTACCTCCCAGCCGTTCAGTAATTACACCTCTAAGAGAAGATATAAAATCATATTATAAAAGAGCTAAGTAGTGAGTATTCATCTGTTTTTTTTCCACTTCAGTTTTGGGCACACTGTATTAGTACACTGAAATCAATCAGAAACCACACTGAGGAGTTAGGAGCTGTTGTGGTCCTAAAAGACAAGAAGTATCTCAGGATGGCTTTACCCACAAAAACTAGAGAAGAAAACCTAGCTTTGGTCGAGAGCTCGCACTGAAGGGATGGAGCTATAGCTCAGGGATAAAGCGCTTGCCTTGTAAGCATAATAATTTAGATGCAGTTGCTAGTGTTGCAGGAAAAGGGGCCTGTATTGATTGAGCAGGACACTGACAGTGGCAATCTTTTCTAAAACAGCTTTGAATTGCTTCCTGTTTCTCAGACCCACTCCAGAGCTCTCCTACGAAAACTAGTTTCCCACCATCATTTTTTAATGCCTAGTCGGTCAGATATTATCATTCCTAAAACTGGGCCTACATTTATCTTGCTTGAGTTTGAAATTTTTCTTTCTAAGAACCTTATCAGCATCATCACAATATACCTTATCTTCATCCAGCAAATTGTCAGGCCGAAGGATGGGTAGATTGCCAATAGTGTCTAGGAGTGGAGAATGGGAGAAGACTGGTCAGCACCTCCTCATCACAGACCTTGTTTGTTGCATTGAACTAGCCATGGAGATGCTGAAGTTTCCTGACGTACCCCCATGGTGTCTGCCCAGAATGAAAGAAACTCATTTACAAAGTGCCAGAATGAATCCATAATACTGCTGGCAATGTTTTTTTATGCACATATACTAAAAGTCCTTTCCAAATACTAAATTGCATTTGTAATTGATCATAATTGCCCATGTTCAACACAGTTCCACAAACCAGCAGGGCCCTATGACTCTTCTATGGGATGCAAAGGAAAAGCAGCAGCTACCATAACTTGAGAGGCAACTCTTCATGAACCATCTGACATCAGCTTGGTCTCCAGAGGATGTCATCAAGGGGTCATGAAATAAAGATTTTTCTTTCTGACCACAGCTACAGCTGAGTTTGCTTGTGACATCTGTTCATACACTGGAAACACTTCATAGTTTATCTAATTAAAGATGCCTCTTCTGAGCTGCATCCTCAGATGAACACTTTCTCTGATAATTTTTTAAGGTCACCTACAAGCTCCTCTCATCACAAAGATGTTGCTTAAATTTCAGAATAGGAATTAGTGGATGTAAACACAGAAACAGAATTAGTGAGCTCCCTTAACACACCAGGCTCCTGCACCTTGAGAAAAGACCTCATTAGCTAGAAGAGAGAAAAAAATCCAGTTTCCAACTGGCATTCTTTCCACTGCTAATGCTGATGCAATTTCATTTGTTAGTCTTTTCATAAACATGGAACCCACTGTGGTAACAGAATGGCCAAAGGGTACTCTAATCCTGTTTCCTGTGCTCATTCTGAATTCCTCAAATGGATATACCACCATGGGTGTTTCCCTTCCCCACCCTGGGCAGTCATAGTGGCTATGAGGGAAAATGGGCACTGGGTAAAGGCACTCTTTAACTTGTGTCAAGGAAGAGCCTGAATTTATTGCTATTCTTTTTCATGAGCCCAAGGAATATGCAACATGGTTTTTCTTCTGTAATACAACCGTCCATTTGCTTTTAGGTGGATTTGGGGGCCATAAACGGAGCAGGGAGAAACTTGTTTATTGTTTTTTATTAGTAATGTTATTCTTGCAGATTTTGCAAATATATGAATATATGTACGATACGAATATGTACAATAGCTAGTGGCCAAGACAAGAGATTCTGAGAGTCATTCATCCCTGGTTTTGAGTCCAATCTCCACCTCATAATCGCTGCATCTGACTCAAGTTCTTTAACTCTTTGCCTCCTTGGTAGAACTGTAAAATCAGCACAGAACAGATTAATAAAGTCAGCGTGAAGATTCAGTGAGTTATTTATGGCACATGACATATGTCAAGCATTTAGCAGACACTAGCTGATATTACTGTTGCATTCATAACAGCTTTTGCTGTTCACCTTGAGGCTGCAGAATTTGATTGTACAAGTGGACTGTATGGAAGCTCGGTCCTCTCACCTGGTATCTCTACAGACAGCAAGGTGACCCAGGAATTTCCTTCATTGGAACTGGAAGGCTCTTCTGGAATATTCTAGACATGTTTTTTTCTCTTTTATGCTTTTGTCTTGATTATATATATGTATGTATATACACTGTACCTAACGGGTTTCCTTGTTATATTTCCATGCTTGTATATATTGTTATTTGATCATATTTTACTTCTTTCTAAACTTTTTTTGGTCTTAGGTCATAAATATCTTGGTTGAATTTCTTTGAGTTCATCTTACTGAAGTTTGTTAAACTTCTTAGATATTCATATTTATGGCTTTTGTACAATTTGGAAAGTTTCCAGTCCTTATTATTTCAATATTCTCCCTCCCCTCTCTTACTTCCTTCCCTGCCTGGGACTCTGGACATGGAGGTGTTGGTGTGTTTGACCATAGCCTTCAGGTCTCTAAGTTTATCCCCTTTTCTTCAACCTTTTCTCATTTCTGTTCCTCAAACACAATAATCTCCCATTTTATCTTCATTGTTTCTTCTTCTCCTGAGAATGCAATGAAGTTTCATTTGCACTGACTACATTTTTTACTGTAATTTTCAAGTTTAGGAATTGAAACAGAAGAAATCAAATATACATTGGACTATTAGAGACTCCAGGTGTATACACAAGACAGACTTCTGAGTAGGTTAGAATAGACCTCTGAAATGAGCTCATTTAAAAAAAAGAAACAAAAAGAACACAGGAAATTATTCACTGGGAGTTCCATCAAATTATAGTAAGTAAAACCTTCACTTCTAATTGCAATTTGTTTCACATGACAGTTTTTCTCTTAAGGAAAAGGACACCATCATCCAGACAAAGCATCAGCTTACAGAATGAGAAAATATTTTTACCAACTCCACATCTGATAGAGGACTAATATTCAAAATATATAAAAATTCAAAAAAAACTATATATCAAAAAACCCAAATAACTCAATTTAAAAATGGGGTACAGATCTAAACAGAGAATTCTCAATAGAAGAAACTCAAATAACTGAGAAACACTTAAATAAGTGATCAACATCCATAACCATCAGGGAAATTCAAACCAAAACTACTTTGAGATTCCATCTTATACCTGTCAGAATGACTAAGATCAATAACCCAAATAACAGCTCTTGCTGTCAAGGATATGGAGCAAGAGGAACACTCATCCATTGCTGGTAGGAGTGAAGACTTGCATAGCCACCACAGAAATCAGAGTAGTGATTCCTCAGAAAGATGGGAATCCATCTACCTCAAGATCCAGTTATACCACCTGTGGCAATTTTAAAGAAAATAGCCCCCAAAGGGAATGGTGCTGTTTGGAGGTGTAGCCTTATAGGGGGAAGTATGTCACTCTGAGGGTGGGCTTTGAGTACTTTTATGCTCAAGCTACTCCCAGTGTCACAGTCTACTTCCTCTTGCCTGCATATCAACTTGTAGCAGCTCCTTCTCCAGCACCATGCTCCATGATGATAATGGACTAAAACTCTGAACTGTAAGTGAGCCACCCCAATTAAATGTTTTCCTTTGTAAGAGTTGCCATGGTCATAGTGTCTCTTCTCAGCAATGGAAACCCTAACCCTAAGAATGCTTCATCCTACAACAAAGACACTTGTTCAGCCATGTTCATAACTGCTTTATTAATAAAAGTCAGAAGTTGGAAACAACCTAGATGTCCCTCAACAGAAGAATGGATATAGACAAGTACATTTACACAGTGGAGTATTACCCAGCTGTCAAAAAAAAAAAAAATGGTATCATGAAATTTACAGGAAAATGGATGGAACTAGAAAAAAAGTCAACCTGAGTGAGGTATCCAGAAAGATAAACATGGTATGTATTCATTAATATGTAGATATTGGCTGCTAAGTAACTGATAACCAAGCCACAATCCATAGACTCAGAGAGATTAAGTCTAAAGGAAGGGACAAGAGGGGAATACATGGGTCTCCCTGGGAGAGGAAATAGAATAGATTTTATGGGTGAACTGGAGGTGGGGGAGTAGGACCAGGAGGATCAGGTGCAGGGGGGGGAGGAAGATGAGGTTGAGGGAGAGGACGAGAGGTGAGACAGCTAAAACTGAAGGGCAGTTGAGGGGTAGTATGGAAAACTAGTATAGTGAAAACTTTCTAAAATATATAAAGGCAATCCTAATGAAGTCACTAATAGAGGAGATGATGGCCCAGCTGTCCATCCCTTGTCATTAAATGAAGCTTCCAGTACCAGCATTGGTGCATGTTCACTTGAGTTGTTGGCCAAAGAGATCCCATGGAAATCTCTACACAACCCAGGCTGTTGCCCAGACAATAGATTGCTCTCCAGAACTGACAGAAAACCCCATTGCTGAGACAGCACTCATACCACTCATTGAACATGGAGAGATCTAGATGGTACACAGAACCTTCACCCACATGTTCTAGTGTAGCAAAGCTCATATGAACTCAGAGACTGAAGCAGCATGCACAGGGCCTGCAGAGGCCTGCACCAGGTCCTCTGGGTACATATTATAGCTTTCAGCTTAGTATTTCTGTGGGACTCCTAAGTGTGTGAATGAGTGGGCCCCTGATTCTTATACTTTCTCTTGGGCTTTTTTCCTTCTGTTGGTTTGCCTTGCCCAACTTCTATGTCATGGTTTTGTTTTGTCTTATTACATTTTATTGGGTTATGTTTTGTTGTTACCTCTTAGAAGCCTGTTCTTTTCAAATGAGAAACAGAAAGAGAGTTGATCTGGATGGGAGGGGAGGTAGGAAGGAACTGGGAGGAGTAGAGGGAGGGGAAACTGTAGTCAGGATATATTGTATGAGAAAAGAATCTGTTTTGAATAAAGGGAAAAATAAAACGTGTCAAGTGAACAAGTTGCAATTAGGTTTTACTTCATCGATTCCTGTGTCTACTCTCCCATCCCTTTGAATTTCTCTAGTAAATTCTTCATCTCAGTTGCTGTACTTTTCAACTCCAGAGCTTTTAGAAGTTTATTTTTGTGTTTCTACCTATTTACTGATGTTTACATTTCATCCATAAATCCCTTCCTGATATTTTCCACAGCTCCTTTTAGGGCCTCTGTGTTTTAAAGTCCTTTTCTAGTGGACCCATGGCCAAGTCTCTTCCCAAGACAGTTTCTACTGATTGATTTTCCATTTAAGTGGATAATACTTTTCTAATCTTTGTATGACTTTAGATATTTGGTTGAGAACTGGACAACTGAATCTAATGATGCAGTAACTCTGGGAACCCAATTCTCTTTTTTTGAGGTTTTCATTTTTTTTTTTTTTTTGTGTGTGTGTG
Organism: Onychomys torridus; assembly: GCF_903995425.1. Classification (NCBI taxonomy): domain Eukaryota; kingdom Metazoa; phylum Chordata; class Mammalia; order Rodentia; family Cricetidae; genus Onychomys; species Onychomys torridus. Next base: position 64,729,602 of record NC_050447.1, read on the forward strand.
TGTGTGTGTGTGTGTGTGTGTGTGTGTGTGAAAGAGAGAGAGACACAGAGAGACAGAGAGAGACAGATCTGTTGGTTTTGGTTGCCTTTACATCACTAGCAGTCTGAGGGGCAAAGGTAATATCTGCTAAGGTCTTTTCTGAGAAACCCTATGGTCATGCATGGTCGCTTTCTAATTTTCTCTATATGTAGTTGTGTAGCTAGAGTTTTCCTGGTCCTGCCTGCCCTCGGTCAGGACAAATCTCTTTCACCTGCCATTCCCGCAGATGCTTAGACCCAACCAAATAAACACACAGAGACTTATATTACTTGTAAACTGTATGGTCATGGCAGGCTTCTTGCTATCTGTTCTTATATCTTAAATTAACCCATTTATATTAGTCTATAAGTTGCCACATGGCTTGTGGCTTACCAGTATCTTTACATATTGCTTGCCATGGCAGTGGCTGGCAACATCTCCTTGACTCAGCCTTCTACTTCCCAGAATTTTCTTCTCTGCTTGTCCCACCTATACTTCCTGCCTAGCTACTGGCCAATAAGCATTTTATTTGTACAGAGTGATATCCACAGCATAGTTGTTCTTGAATATCCTGATATTTGTTTCTTACTCCAAATGAAGAAATGGGAGGTAGGAAGGACTAAGGGCACAAGCCCTATAAGTCTTATTAATCACTTCATCTGAAGTCTACGAGATCTGCATTAGTGCAGGACACACAACATTACCTACTACTTCTTCATCGTATTCATAAAACATAAGCAGCAGCAGTCAGCCAGAGCAGATTCCTGATATTTGTGTGACAGGCACATCCCAGTTCTAGAAGCAAGTAGGCAGCTGCCCATTGAGGAGTATGCTGGGGAAGGACAGCTACCATCACCCTATACCAGAAACTACCATAGTTACCTTTCTTGGAAAGAGTAATACTTCAAACTTCACAATTCCAAAGTAATTGCTGAAATTAGATTCTGACAGTGTGACTCCCATGGAGGAGCTGAGATTTCAGTACTTTCTGCTCTGCTAGATTCCCAGGTCTCTCCACCTTCCCTCCATAGTTCTTTGTCATAGGCAGTTGAGAGCCAGGAACTGTATTGTTCCCAATAAAAATAAAATATACCATCACATCCCTAGTGACCTTTTCATTGAATTCTCCAAATAGTGTCATCTCTTTAATTCGTGTTGTTCATCTTGCTTAGGAAACCTTGTGTTTAGCCAAGTCTTACATTCATTTATTTCTTTAAAAAAAGACTGTTTCCCAACTAGAGGTTGTACTAGTCACAACCTCTGTCCCTATCCAGCTATCGTCCAATCAAACTATTAAATAAGAACAATATAGCTATAAATCAAGATTAGTGCTTTTAAAAGAAGTAAAACTAGACCCTAATAAAGTAATAAAGGAATTGAACTGATATTGGTGGCTATTAGAGAAATTCTCTCTTGAAAAATGCTGTTCTGACTTAAACAGGAAATGCACCCCAGGCTTATGTGTTTAGATACTTGGGGAGGCATGGCTGGCAGAGGTGAGTAACTGGTGCAATGCCTTGGAGAGTATAGCCATGCTCCACTGCTGGCCCAAACCCTCTGCTTGCTGGTCCACCAACATGTGAACCATGGCACCACTAACTCCTGCCATGTAGATCAAGCTGCTCCATTTGCCATACTTTTACCATCATGGACTGGATCCCCCCAAACTGTGAGCTAAATAAATAAACCTCTCCTCTCTTTAGCTGCTTCTTCCACATGTTTGATCATAGCAATATAAAAGTAACTGAGTGGTCCTTAAGCTAAGACATCTCTGTATTTAGGATTAACTGTACAAGGGAGACTATGAATAGATAGTTCATAGAAGAACATGTGCAAAAACTGTGGAAGGCTGAGCTCCATGTATTCAGGACACTGACAGATGGGGTGGCTGGAATAAGATAGGCACAACGTAGTAAGAATGATGTTGAGGTTGTCTCCTTGGCCAAGGCCATGGGTCTCTTCCTACATACACTGCAATCCATGGGACAATTGTAAGTAGAACAGAGAAGTCACTCACCAGTATTTGCCTGAAATCCACTGAGGATGTAAAATATCTCTTCAAAATAAATTGGAAATTAGACAGTCTCCTCAGTGACTGATGGACCACTAATCTTTTCTCGTCACAATTGGACCACACTGTAGAGAACAGTTCTCCAGCAAGGAGGTCATTTCTGTAATTGAATCAGATTCTTGCTAATCTTTTTTAGCATCCACTTGTTCTCTCAAGAATATAGACTAAAACAAACAAATATACAAACAAACAAAGTCTGTGAAATGAATCAGATTTCAGAAGTTCTGTGAGGTCACCTCTAAAAGTTAGGTTACAAGCCCTGCTCCACTCCAAGCTCCTGCTGTGAACCCTTCCTACATCAAACTAAGACATAAGACAACCTTTATTTTTCTCCCAAACACTAATGAGAGACTGGCATGAATTTGTGAGTTTATAGAATAAGGGAGTCATTTTCCCCAATCATTCAAAACAACTATTCCAGGCAATTCTGAATTGCCCTGCCATTTATATGTCTCAACATGTCACAATCTAAGAGGCATAAGCACTGAAATTTATCTGCTGTGTCAGATCTTATTCCACTTGACTCCACGTGGAAGCGAGTGTTTGTATATCACTTTCATGGGCGTGTGATTTGTGAGCACTATCAAAAAGTTCCCTTTAAGAGAATTTATACCTTTCCTTATCACTCAGCCACAGCATCTCAATCAACTCATTGTCCTCATCATACGGAGGAATCTTGAGACTGGAACTCGGTTTCCACTCTCAAAGTTTAGTCTTGCTATAAACAAAGAAACAAGCACACAATCTTTTTTTCAGTTAAGGAGCACTGGCTGATTTGCACCAATAAACACTTTCCAGAATTAACATTATTTGTTTGCTTGAGCCACGATATTTTCACTCACTTTTGTCAGCCAATTATAGAAACATTTTGAGGCCTTGGTGCTGTTTGGCTTGTAGAATCCCTACCCAGCTGATACTCATTTAACATTTTCAAATAAACAAGAAGCCCTCCCCCATGGATTTTTCACATTTTTCTTACTTCAAATTCAGAACTAGAATGGATTTTGCCATGACTTGCATTGAGAGATGGTTCGAATTCAAATTGTAAGGCTGTACCAGTGTTCACCACCCTGGAATGCGTGGCACCATAATGCCTCAGGTAGAGTGTAGAGGAGTAGCAAAAAATTCCACTGGCTAATAGTAAAACTCTAATCTATGGCTGAGAAACAGATGGTCAGATACCTCTGCGCCATTCTCTGGGTGAATGTGTGACAGTTAGAGGCAGGTAGCTCTGTACAGGTAGGTGGAGAAACTCAGGAAGATACTCGCCAGTGTTGCCGTTTCACGTTTCACATGTGGATGTTAGGGCTGTAAACTAGAGCTGGACATCTAACTCATTCCGTAACCACTTTTCTTCTCCCAGCTTTAATTTCTTTGTCTCAAATGAAAGCAGCAGCATTGAGTGAACCTCATTATGACTTTCCAAGAAGCAATGACATGAGTCAATACAAGCATCAGCAGCTGGGTGGTGGTGGTGCATGCCTTTAATACCAGCACTTGGGAGGCAGAGGCAGAGGCAGTCAGATGTCAGTGAGTTTGAGGCCAGCCTGGTCTACAAAATGAGTTCCAGGATAGCCAGGACTGTTACACAGAGAAACCCTGTCTCAAAAAAAAAAAAAAAAAAAAACCCAAAAGGCATCAGTATGATGTCATGTAAGCAACACTACATGGTGACCCTTTTATGACTGTCTGTAACTTCAATTCCAGGGTATCTGATGCCCTCTTCTATCTTACTATCAAACACACACACATACACACATACACACACACACACACACACACACAGAGAGAGAGACACAGAGACAGAGACAGAGAGAGAGACAGAGACAGACAGACACAGAGAGAGAAATGTAATGAAGTAATAAAAATATTTAAATGAACACCATATGTGTTTGGAATCCCATGTCCAGGTGTTGGTTACATTTCCCAACCAAAGTAGAACATAAGAACATATTTAAAACAGATTTGGCCTCATTGTCAGTGACATGAAATCAAATTACAGGGAAGAATCTCTATGAACGGGTCCCACCAAGCTGTGTATTTGAACTGTCAAACATGTGCATGACTTCCCCCTGTGGGTAGACTGGAAAACATGGTGATAGAGCAGACAATACACATGCTCCAGGAGCTGCTGATCTTCTGCAGCCCTGTGTACAATAGCATGTACATGGTCATACATGTGTTTTCTAGGGTTGTGTTATGATGGGTAATCTCAGGGGCGTTGCAAATCACCAGGGAAACAAAGCTCTGTCTCTGTCTTTGAGAGTGTTTCCTGAGAGGCATAGGTGGGAAGAGAAGACCAAACCTGAATGTGAGTGGCATTATTTCACGGGCTTGGAGCCTAGACTAGATAAAACCAGTAAAGTAGACATCATCAATACACACTTCCTGACTATGGGCACAATGTGACGAGAGGCCCCTGTCTCCTTCTACCACACACAGTGAGCTTGATCCTCAAACCCTGAGCCAAAGTAAATCCTTCTGCTGCTAATCCCTAAGTTGCTTTCCAGGTTTTTTGTCATAGTAATTGGAAAAGTAACTAATAGAGTAAGTGGTAGTCCATCAACTTCTCAGAGAGATAAAAGACTCCCACAAAGTTCAGAGCAAATGTATCATTCAGAGCTACTTCAAGTGAGTAACACAAAGGCCATCATCAGTCTCTTCCTGGTGTCCATGCTTGCTGATCTTGGTGTCAACTTGGCTACATCTGGAACCAATGACAAACCCAAGCAGCTGGGCATGCCCGTGAGAACTTTTTTTGGACTGGATATTTTGAGATGAGAAGACCCACTCTAACTCTGGGCCATGCCTTTCTTTGGGAGCCCACATGAAAGAACATTGAAAAAGGAAGCTTTGGTTTTGCCTACTTGTCCTCACAGTCACTGGCAAGTTTATCTGACCTGTTGCTGGGGTATTCCTTCGCAGGTATTAGAACCCACTTTTTCTGCATTCCAATGTAGACTAAAGACTGACAGCTCTCTGGGACTCCAGCCCCTATGGACTGAACAACTACCAGAGCCTTGACATTTTCATCCCAATACAGTCATTGTTGGACTCCTCAGACCACATCCTGTAAGCCACTCTAACACATCTGTGTGGGGGTGGGGGGTGGGGGGGTGTGCACACACCCACCCACACCCACACACACACCTGCATTTTAGCAGTTTTGTGTTCTGTTCCTCCAGAAAATAGTGACTAATAAAGTATCTAATAAAATCTGGAGCCTGGAAGAACTTTTCAAGATCTACCCTTAAATCTTCTTTCTTTCCAGAATGTTCCTGATGTGAACAGTGAAAGACAGCAGAAAGAAGAAATTAAAATTAAGGAAGTATCAACCTGTCGGTAATTTAGCTTGAAAAAATTCACTGAGACAAGAATGCCTTTACCCACTTTGCGTACAGGTCACTCAGTTCTCCATACCACATTGGAAGGGGACTCCTGAGAAATCTTAAGGACCTGTTGTTGCAAGAAATTAATCTTTAGTTATAATCAAAACCAATGTGAGATCTCAAAAGAATTCAACCCTGAATTCCAGGAGCACTTCATTCAAATCCAAGGACCCATCCCATTGTCCCTCTGGCCACAGATTCCTCACCCGCAAAAAGTAAATAATCGGCCAGATGGTCTTCATGCCTTTTAACATTCACCACAGGTTACTGAGTGTACTTTGGTATATGCCAGGCAGCCAACATTGGAAGTCACATCCTCACAGAAGCTCTCCAAGGCAGTGTGCACCTTCCGCTCTCCAGCCCCAGTCACTAATATGGTTTGTATACAATACTGTGTCTCAGAGTCAGAGCTTGAATTAGGACTTCTGACTCCCAACTCTAATCTTTCCTCTTTACATGAGGCCTCTAAACTACAGGAAAAAAAAATGTATTCCCCAAATACCCCTATCTCTATCTCACCATGGTTCAAGCTGCTAAATGTTTCTTTCCAACTTTAAAATGGGGCTACTTAACAGTACTCAGAAATGTACTTCAAATTCTGAACATTTCCTGACTTCACAACATGCTGAACAATCCCCTCAAAATGCTGGGGAATCAGCAGCCACAGATAGGCTTTAGTTTTGTTTATTTGTTATTTTGGGTTTGTTTTTTTTAGTTCCATTATTCAATAAATGATGTGCTATTATGAAACAGGATTTGTGAGGCTGAGGATAAAGGTAAGTAGATAGAGAATGCTGTCCTGCATACATGGAGACCTGAGTTCGATTCCCAGAACAGCCGAAAACTGAGTATAGTAGACCCACACCCACAGTCCTAGTACTATGGAGAATCTGAGGCTGGGTGGGAGCTATAAAAGACCCTTCCAAAATAAAATAAAATAGAAAATGACTCGTATTAGATGATTTTGCTCACCCATCGGTTAGTGTAAGTGCCTGGAACACATAACCTAGGATAACTAAACTGTTATTGTCAGTGGATTATATGTACTAAATCTTTGTAAAGCTTACTATATTTTCAACAAACGTTAAGTTTGTCAGCAGGTAACCCCACATAACCAAAGAATCTGCATTTTACTTGTAAATCATCTATACATATGCAAGTTACTTGTAAAATGTATACATACATGTAGTATATTACCCAATACATAAATGCATATTATCCATTATAAATATATTTCAGTGCAAAAATGACAATAATAAAATATAGATAGAAAAAAAACCTTGAACATGATGAGCCTAAAATCCTCACAATGGGCGATTTGTTATTGGTACAAAAGTATCTTCTAACTAAATGTGATTATCACTAATATATTTGTAAGGGATGATGTGATTAAATATTTGACATTATTTTTGAAATGTCTAATGATATAGTTTATAATTTAGCAATGTGCAGCTCTGCATCTGAATTCAGCTGTTTTTCAGTCTGTATTTAGTGGCTGTAGTAACCCAGATGGTGAAAGTCTTTGGATGAACCCCAAATTTTCTATTTTTAGTCACTTTTATCAGATACCTTAATGTTTGCTGAAGTCGGCATTATCAGTTTCTCTCCCCAGACTTCCAACAGTTTAGTTTTACTGATCACCAGGTGCAGCACTTTATATATTCAACAAATCCTCTCCAGTCTGCAACTCAACTCGATGGTTGAATATTTTGCAAGTGTCAGGGATTCTTTCCAAGTTTGAAGTATGAAGATCTCTACCAGTCCCTCCTTGAAACTAGCTTCCTCAAATAATCTCATGTAAGAAGAGAGACATTTTCAGAAGTTCCACTCTATGCCATGAGGTTCTTCCAAAAAGCTCTTGTTTTCCTCTGTTAAGCCACATTTACCAAGATGGATAGATCCTCCATTTTGTGGCACCCTCCAACAGCGACTTTTTGTCATGCACAGGCCAACAATGGGAATGCTTTTTTTTTTCCAAAGGAAAAAAAAATATGATATAATCACAGCTTCTTTAATACTCTGTTATAGCAACAGAGGGTGGCTACCACAGCTCTCATCACTTCTGATGCACCCTGCAATGTCCACAGTCCTGGTCTGCTTTCTATTGCTGTGATAAGTACCATGGTCAAAAGCAACTCGAGCAGGAAGAGGTATATGATGAGATAGGGGATGCCAAAGTGGGAACCTAAGCAGGGCAGGGACCTGGAGGCAGGAACTGAGGCAGAGATCCTAGAAGAATACTGCTCATTGGCTGTCTCCCCAGGCTCACATTCAGGCCCCTTTCTTATACCTCCCAGGACCCACCTGCCCAGGGATGGCACTGTCCACAGTGGGCTAAGTACTCTCACACAAATCATTATTTAAGAAAATGCTTGGCAGACTTGCCTACAGGCCAATCTGATAAAGGTATGTTCTAGCCTGAGGTTCCCACTTTCTAGATGACCCTAATTTGTGTCAAGTTAAGGCAAAAGTAGTAACCATCACATCAACACTTATGAATCTCTGTGTCTATATCCTAAATATCACCAGTGTTAGATAATAATATTCTTTCCTTTGAATCCCAAGGTATTTTAGAGCCCAAGGACGATCATTATTTCTGTGTTGGAGAGATGGCTCAGAGGTTAAGAGCACCGATTGCTCTTCCAGAGGTCCTGAGTTCAATTCCCAGCACCCACATGGTGGCTCACAACCATCTGCAATGCGATCTGGCACCCTCTTCTGTATGCATAATAAATAAATCAATCTTTAAAAAACTATAATCAAATAGCCTTCCATAGGGGAGCATATCTCCCTCTATCTCCCCTTATCTTCCCCTCCCTCCCCCTCTCTCTCCCCCTCTCTCCCCCCTCCCTCCCCTTCTCCCCCCTCTCTCCCCCCCTCCCTCCCCTTCTCCCCCCTCTCTCTCCCCCTCTCTCTCCCTCCCCCTCTCTCTCTCCCCCTCTCTCCCCTTTTCTCTCCTTCTCTCTCCCCCTCTCCCCCTCTCTCTCCCCCTCTCTCCTCCCCCTCTCTCTCCCCATCTCTCCTCCCCTCTCCTCTCTCCCTCTCTCCCTCTCTCCCCTTCTCCCCCTCTTCCTCTCTCCCCTTTTCTCTCCCCTCCCTCTCTCTCTCCCCATCTCTCCCCTCTCTCTCTCCTTCTCTCTCTCTCCCCCTCCTCTCTCTCCCTCTCTCTCTCCCTTCCTCATTCTTTCCCACCCTTTTGTAGAATGAAGACTCTTTTATGGGTTTCCCTTGTCCAGTCTGGTGGCATTATGGAAGGTTTTCTTATAAGTGCCCTTGACAATATCATTGCAAGAAGCAAAAACAGAGTAATAGCTTTACAGAGAATAGTTAATAAAACTTGGGAAAGTTATGTCTCATTTCCAAAAGGTCAATATAATAAAAAAATAAAAAGAATTGTTCCAAAGAGGTAGCAGCTGTGCAGAGTGAATATCTTTTTCTATATCCACTAAACTGTGATTAATATAAAGGCAAGGCCTCTTGAACTAATGAACAGCTGTTGAGGTTAAATAGGATAATACAGGGGCGCAGTTTAGAGGATTCTGGAATTACAGCTGCACTATAATTGAGCTTGGGGATTGTAACAAGAACATTTAAGACCAGTTATCTCTATTTGCTCATAAAATCATATCTTTAAAAAAAAAGCATTTCTAATAACCCATTCTACCCTTTAAACTGTAATTCATTTGAAACATCTCAGGATCTGCACTACAAAAAATCTGTTCGGCTAGACATGCATGCCCATGTGAAAACCACCAGCCAGACATAGGAGTCAAGTTCTAGGTCTGAGTGTCAATCAAATTAGATAACCAGAAACCCCAGTTCCTTCCTGACTCCCATGGTAACACTTTGCAATAAAAGCCTGGTCCCCTGTTAACCCACTGGCTCATTTAGAAGGTGTGACATCCGCTGCACCCATTTACATTTTGCACTGCTTATTTCTTTTTCTATTGACAAGTCATCACCCATGTTTCTCATTACTCTGGTCCTCTTGTTCAGTGGCTTTTCAATCTATGATTACAAATATTTTACATTCATAAATGATATAGTAAAATACAGTGCACTTTCTAACACACATTGTTTAACTGATAGCCAGGACCACAGAGCTTTGTGAAAATATGAATCATTTGTGTTACCAATGGCACTTTACTTATAATGACTTGAAAATAGATAAAGAAAAACAAAAATAAAACATTCTGATGTTTTAGAGAGTGTACTTTTTAAAAATGGGGCATGGAAAAGTTTGCATAGGATAGAAACTTGTTCAACCCAGTAAGCTGTCTATATTGTTCACGTCATACAGGATGGAGTGTGGTGAAATTCAACACATCTCATTTAATGCCCCTTCTCTTTATGTCATTAGTTAATAATTTGAGTGTTAAAACATTAAAGTAGCGGATAGGAAGATAACCCAGTCAGTAAAAGTGCCTGACAGGGGAAAGATGGACACAGTGTGTATTTGTAATATTCAGAAGTGGGGAAGGAGTGGGTGTGGAGACCAACAGATCCCTGGAGCTCATTGGTCAGCCAGCCTGGACAAATTGATGAACTCAGGGTTCAATATGGTGGTATTGTGTTCCCCAAAATATTGTGCATGCTAATAAACTTATCTGGGGCCAGAGAACAGGACAGCCATAATATTAAACACAGAGGTTAGGTAGTGGTAGCACACACCTTTAATCCCAGCACTTGGGAGGCAGAGCTAGGCAGATCTCTGTGTGTTCAAGGATACAGCCAGCATGGAGACACACACCTTAATCTCAATACCAACCATAGAAGACCTGGAGGTCTGTATAGACAGGCAGTGATGAGGAAATTGGTTTACAACCAATGAGAAACCAGAACAGAAAATCTATAAAAAGGAAAAACACACAGAAGTAGGTCTCTTGCCGAGGGAAGGACAGGAGGGTAAGGTTTATAGCTCTTAACTATTGCTCTGACCTTTTGGCTTTTAACTCTGAAATTGGCTCTGTGTTTCTTATTTAACAAGATGGTTACATCTACAGTTCAGTTTGGGACTCTGCCTTTCAAAAAATTAAGTGGCAAGCAATTGAGGAGAGACATCTGATGTCAACCTGTAGTGGGTAGCCATTCCAGCCTTGGCCTGGAAGTTCCAACCCCCATTGAGGCTTCAGTAACGGTCCTACCTACTAGGCAGGGATGAGAGAGGACGCTGAAGACCCAGGATCATGATGTAAGGGATCTCTTTGGTGCCTGGACCCTGGACACTGGAGGTAGACCAAGCAGAGTTCTCCACATAACACTGCAGGACTGCACCATACCTTTGCCAGACCCTACAACTTACCTATCCCTTCATTTGTAAGTTACCCCACAAAATAAACCTCCCTTTTAACTACGTGGAGTTGCCTTAATAATTTCACCAATATCAACCTCTGTTTTCTATGTGAAGGTACACACACTAGCATGCACACCTGAGTGCACACATACATACAACTATGCACACCCACACCCACAACAAAACAGGGCAGAAATCTCACTTCCTGGTACTTAGAAGTAAAAGTCAACAATTTACTATTGAGTAGTATCCACCAACCTCACAGCTTCCCCAAGTTTTCTTGAGTGTGAGCAGCAGGAAATATTAGATAGAAGGACTTATAGTGCGAAGATAAACAGATAGAAAATAAAGGATAGCCTCGAGAGGGCCTGGAACCTTCTCCAACGGGCCTAGACTGTTCCTGCCCCAGGGTATTTAAAGAGACACCAAGGGGTGGAGCGAAAGACCTCCTCCCCCAGCACAGCCAAGAGCAGACCATCTCAGACACCTGCACTCAGGTCCATGGCCCTAATCATCCTCTATGCGGACCTGCTGGGTAAAGCCACTAGGAACCCGAAAACAGGCTCCCACAAGTAGCCACCTATATTTTAATAATGAAGTAATTCTTAGAGGGTAAAGAAGAAATGCTTTATTATCACAATTTTTTCATCATATTGAAAAACTGAGGTACTGGAAAGAAAGTTTTAACCACTCTTCCTGCAAAAGAGAGAACTAAAACCCAAATGAGTAACAAGACACAAGATAGCCAATAATGATGGCATAATAACATAATACAGAGTTTCTGACAGACTATGAACGCACATACAACCCATGGCTTCAAACACACACAAATCAAAAGTTTAAAACACATATGCATTGAACATGAACAGAGTTTTGTCTTGTTAGTAATCTTTAAACATTACAGTACTAAATCTGCTTACAAAGCACTTACATGGTATTGTAGTTTCATTTCTGCTGCCATTATAAAATAGCCTTCCAAAATTCAACTTAGAGGAGAAAAATTTTATTCAGTTTATGGTTAAAAGTTACAATCCAACACAGCAAGAAAGTCACAGTGACAAGAGCTAGAAACAGCTAGTCACATCCACAGTCAGCAGCAAAGAGAAATAGACGCATGCATGCTTACTGCTCAGTTCAAGTTCTCTATTCTTATTTAGTCCAGGATCCTTTGCATAGGAAATGATGCTGCCCACAGTAGGCTGGGCCTTACTTTATCAACTGATATTAGTAATCAACATTGCCTAGATTTACAGGCCAACCTGGCCTAAGATAATTCTTCACTCAGGACTGTTCTCAGATGATTCTAGGTTGTGTCAAGTTTACAATTAGAACTAACCATCACACACAATATTAAGAATTATAAGTCACCTAGGGATGATTCAAAGTATCCAAGAGACTATGCCAAGGTTGATGCAAATGCTACAGGACTGTATTCTAATTACTTTTTAATTTTATCTGTGTTTGTATGTGTACACATGTGTGTGCAGGTGTACTCGTACATGTGTAGATGCCAGAGGCCCACATTGAATGTCTCTCTTAGTTGCTTTCCACTTTAATATTTTTGTTGAGACTGGGTCTATCCCTGGACCTGAATCTCACTGGTTTGGCTAGACTGAACAAACCTCAAGGATGCTCCTGACTCTGCCTCTCCAGCACTGGGATTAGAAGAATGAGCTACTGTAGCTTGCCTTTTTAAATATGGGTTTTGGGAGATCAAATGAGTCCTCATGCTGGTAAGGTAAGTATTTTACCTACTGAGTCACCCTCCTGCACAACAAATGCAATAGCATTTTTTGTAAGGGACTTGACCACGTGTAGATTTTGGTTACCATAGGGTGAGGGCCTCAAGACCACTCTCCTTTAGATTCCAACAAATGACTTCACCTAAGTGACCTAAGTCATTTCCTTTAGTCTTTCTATTATGAACTGAGCACACACACACACACACACACACACACACACACACACACACCAGAAAGGGGAGGTGCTATTCAGAAATCAAGCATCATTTTCCATCATTTTCTGCTGCTTTTTTCCTCAGGAGTTCACTCTTCCAGTTCACAACTTCACAGAAGAATTTTTGGCTCCCAGCAAGATTGACATAAATTTTGGGGCACGTAATTGATACTGTGTACTCCAAGGGCCAGAGAACTCGGTGAGATGATGAACAGAGAAGCCATGAAGGGCGGTGTGACTCATCCTTTTCATCCACAGAGGGGGCCTATCATCCAGCACCATTCTAGTCGGCTAACTGGTGTTCTTTCCCACCTTCAAAGCCCTGCTCTGCTGAGACAATCCTTTGTCAGCATCCTTCAGCTCTGCTATCCAGTTCACTATCACCAATTTCCTGCTATATTAACGTAACTGGGCACAGTTATCAGTTCACTATCACTAATTTCCTGCTGTATTAACATAACTGGGCACAGGGATGGAGTCCTTAGGCATAAACTTCTCACTTTGTGATCTGAATAGCTAAGATATTTTCAAGTCAGTAGCCACCCATCCACTAGTATGGTTCCAGTTTTTCACCAGCATTCACCCATAGTACCAGAATAATGACACTGTGCACATAGAAAGTGGATTTTCAAATTTAGTGCAAAAGTTTTTTTTAAAACAAAGACTATGACTAGGAATTCTGTTGTCCTCAATGTCCTAAGTGTTTGTGATCTTCCTGAATTAATCTATTAAAACCTAGCACTTAGTGATATAACTAGGAAGTAAGACTGACACTGAGTGATTGATGATTATGTCTTATGATGTGAGTGGGATTAATATCTTATAATCAGTCCCCAGAGTTCTCACCCACATTCTGCCATGTGATGGTGTGGCAAGAAGACACCGTCTATGAACTAGGAAGCAATTGTCCACCAGACACCCTCTGTTGGTAACTTTGAGCTGTAAGAAATAGAAGCCTTTTGTTTATAACCCATCCGGTGTATGGCATTTTATTATAGATTCCCCCACAGACTGATAGCCTGTAAATATTTGCTGAGCACCTACTGTGTACCAGGTTGTGAGGTGTACACACCAAAGGGCAGCTACCCTGACCTCTAGAGTTCACTGCCCATTGGAGAAAAGCTGACAAAGGAGATAAGAAGGAACAAAACAAGCTGAGAAGGAGGTGTCTGTGAGTGCCTAGAGAAACCTGGGAATCCTCCTCCAGGAGAGGTGGTGGTGGGCTATTGCACAATTGTCAAGTCTAGAGGAAGACAGTGGTAGCCATTTGGGCAATGCCAAAGTGATACTATGTACCTGCAGGAACTCGACCAAATATTACCAGACGCTGAATCAGGACCAGACAGTTCCCAGAAATAAGATAAATCACTCCTGCCTCAGTTTCTCCTTTCATAGGGCTCTTGGCATCCAAATGCCAGTGATTACCCAACATGTTTGATGTAGTGGCTGAAAATAAGAGTCTGACATTTCCAGACATCTTTGCAGCTCAGCGCAGCTTTCATGTTTCTTTTGGCACATTCATGACTGATTTCTGAATCCTACTCTCAAGTTCCATGGTGCTAAATTCTTAAAGTATGATCATCACTGTAATAAAGAGATTTTTCATGACGAACAAGAGGAATGGAGAAAGCTCCCAATTGTAAAGAGACTCCCAAGAGAACTCTCTCACCCCTTCCTTCAAGTAGGGTCACAGAGAAGATACTGTTAGGCTGGAATCTCCAGATCACCTGTGCATAATCCAGCCATTCCTTCCTCTCCAAATGCCACCCTCTCAGAAAAACTGACAAAATCCAATTCCAAAGCAGCTCCTCCCCATAAGTTGCTAGCTGCTCAAGACCCCACCTAAAAGCATACCATACTTGGGTACAAATCCAGTCTGTGGCAGACACATCATCACCCCTCAACTACAGGGTATTTAAGCCCCCTCCTTTAGACCAGCCATGTGATTTTTCTCCTGCCCTCTTCCTCCTGCCGTGATCTCTTAGGGTGGAGGGTCACCCGGGAGTGATTTAACCAAATAAACCTGCTTTTACTTTTTACTTTAGCTCAAACTGGCTTACTGCATTGGCAGAGAAACTTATTATCAGGATACAGAAACCTATCAGATACCACCTATAAATCAAGAAGCAGGCCACCAAGAGACACCAGACTTGCTGATACCTTGGTGTCTTTTCAATTACTAGTTCTTAAAACTGTCAAGTCAGTGTTGCTTGTAGGTTTGTTTACATCTCCTGTTTTCAGTGCTCTGAGTTCCCTTAAACCTGTATCTTACACAGTTCAAGAGGGTAGCCAAGAAGTGGTATGAAAGAAAGATTAAAAGTTTGCAAACATTTTTCTGGTAGTATTGGTATTTTTATACCCTTGGTCAAAGACTGAAAAGAATAAAAAGTAAAAATGCTGGTATCCTTTTAGGAGCAAGTAAATCTCACAACATTCTGTGGATGGAATACTTCAGTTAAATTAAAAATATGTGTGTCTTGTATGTGTATGAACATATACATGTAGGTACCTATGGATGTATGTACATGTGTGTGGAGACCAGAGGTCAATGATGGATGTCTTCTTCAATTTCTATTCACCTTAGTTTTTGAGACAGGATCTCTCACTGAACCTGGAACTCATCCATTAGTCTTGACTGCTAGCCAGTGAGCCCCAGAAATCCATGTCTGCTTCCCCAACTCTTCCAGTGCAGGGATTACACACATATGGTTGTACCTGGCTTTTTATGTGGGTGCTGGGAATCAAACTCAGGTCCTCATGTTTACTTGGCATTTCCTATTCCCACTGACCCTCCAAAGTGTTGTTATTTTTCATGGAAAATGTGGGTCTTAGGAAGAGTGCATTGGCCAAATTTGCCATAGAAAGAACAACTGATTTAGGCTGATGTCTTTATAAGACCTTGGAGACAGAATAATACTGACATCTTCCTTCAAGTTTGTTGCTAGCTGTATAATCATGTATCCTCCACTGTTCTTCCTCTGGTGAATGATGCTTGATGTCTAATCTAGCTCAAAATTGAAAGGCAGTAATTAAGCCCTAGAAACTTCTGGTGGCAAGGCTGCCCTGTAGCACTGTTAGTGCTCTGTAAATCACCATCCTCCACCCCTGGGGGCTCCTTCCCAGAAACTGTCAGAGGCGACTCCTTGTTTATGAGAAGTCTCTTGGTGCTTTACACTCATGGAGATAAAATTAAGTCAAAGAGCATTCTATAAAGATGGCAGGATAATTAAATGAGCCATGCACTGTCCTGCCATTTAAATTGCATCAAAGACTCTGAACCGAGGGAATAGGGATGTGAGAGCTCTGGTCTTGCTGAGTGATTCCCAGGTACTGTAGGCACTAGCTGGCTAATTAGGTCATGGGCAACTGGAGACCTTGCCATCTCTTCTGTGTATACTCAAAAATTACACAGGGAGTTAATGATTCTCAGATTAGGCCAATATCCATGGAATACCAATGGAACAACACAGAACTCTGATGCTTGGTTAGAGATGGAATATATCTGTTACTTTTCCTGTTGCTATGACAAAATATTCTAACAATAATCTAAGGAGAGGAGGGTTTATTTCAGTTTACAGTTCCAGGGAATACTGGGGAAGTCATGGAAATAGAATATTGAGGTAGTTGGTCCTACTGCATCTGTGGTCAGAGAGGAGGGAGGAAGGGGAGGGACAGAAGGAGAGAGGGAGAGAGGGGAGGAGGGAGGGAGGCAACTGCTCATGTCACTTTTTCCATGCCAGTCAATGGAACAGTGCCACCCACAGGTAAGGTGAGTCTTCCCATTTCAACTTACCTAGTGTAGATAGTCCTTACAAGCAAACCTAGAGGCTAACCTAATCTAGATAATTCCCCATAGATGTGATGTGAAGGTGGGAGTTTGTCTCCTAGGTGATAGAAGAGATAGGTAGATAGAAGAGAATGGGGGTGATTTCTGGGGACTTACAGAATAGGTGGAAAACCAGTTTAGCCAGTGAGCCTACTCTGAGCAGAAAGGATGCAATAATGAGGCTCTGCAATCTGCATAGCAAGAACTGTGAGAATTTTCTGGTACAGAGATCTCAGGCCTTTCCAAAGTAGCCAGGAAAGTCTGGCACACATGGTAATATCAACTCATCCTTTTGTTGCATTGAAATTAATGCTTTTTAAATCAGTCTTCACCTTCAGCCTCATTAACACCTCATTCATCTTAGACCTCTAAATGGAAATTTCATCAGTTGTGTTACACGCACACATCCGTGTACCATCCTCTACCAGTTTTGCTGTTGTTGAAGTTCATCAGGTGAACTTGCTCCTAGTCTGCAACCACCTGTAGTCTCCCTTCATCCATCTATACTTGACAAGCCCTATCATGCTAATCTTCAACCTTCTTGCAGTCACCTACTAGGGCCTTCCACTCAGACCAGAGTAAGCCTAGTTCTTTTCATCCAAGTTATTCATTCTGCTTATGAATTGACTTTAACATGTTGGTATTGGAGTATAGGCATCTGTTGTGGATATCGCTCTGTATAAATAAAATGCTGATTGGCCAGTAGCCAGGCAGGAAGTACAGATGAGACAAGCAGAGAAGAGAATTCTGGGAAGAGGAAGGCTGAAGCAGAGAGATGCTGCCAGCTGCCGTGATGAGAAGCAACATGTTAAGATACTGGTAAACCACAAGTCACATGGCAAAATATAGATTAATAGAAATGGGTTAATTTAAGATATAAGAACAGTTAGCAAGAAGCCTGCCATGGCCATACAGTTTGTAAGAAATATAAGTCTCTGTGTGTTTACTTGGTTAGGTCTGAGCAGCTGCAGGACTGGCAGGTGAGAGAGATTTGTCCTGACCATGGGCCAGGCAGGACCAGGAAAACTCTAGCTATAGGCATTTTCATATACACTGCAATACACATGCAGTAGTATCACACAATGGTGTTTACTGAATTAAAATTTAAAAGGACATACAAGATGAATAATACCAGGATTGTGTTCTTTCTGTTTAAATTATTGTCTTATACCATACATCCTGACCAGTTCCCCTCCCTCCACTCCTCCCAGAGTTATTCCCCCCACCACCACCTCCCTCTCCACCCACTTTTCCTCTGTTTTCTTTCAGAAAAGAGCAGGCTTCCCAGGTATAGCCATCAAAGACAGTATAACAAGTCATAGTAAGAATAAACACAAACCCCATGTCAGGGCAGGGTGGGAAACTCAGTATGAGGAAAAGGGTTTGAAAAGGTAAAAGAATCAGGGACATCCTCACTCACACTGTTAGAAGTCCCACAAAACAACCAAGCTAACAACCAGAACATATATGCAAAGGTCCTAGCACAGACTCAGGCAGGTTCCATGACTGCTGTGTTGGTTTCTGTGAGCCCTTATGAACCCTGCTCAGTTGATTCTGCAGGCCATGTTCTCATGGTGTCTTCAACCCCTCTGGTTCCTATAATTCTTCCTCTACTTCTTCCACAGGGTTCCTAGAGATCTTCTGATGGAGATCTCCTAATGGATTTGGGCACCTAATGTTTGGCTGTGGGTCTCTGCATCTGCTCCTATCAGCTACTGGAGGAAGCCTCTCTGGTTATGCTTGGGCAAGGCACTGATGTATAAGTATAGCAGAATATCATTAGGAATTATTTTATTGATTTTTTTGTAATCTAGGTCTACAGTCATACCACCTTGAACACATCCAATCTCATTTGAATTGTATTCGTGATGTCTCAGAATTAGAGATTTTACTTACCACAATCTATTCCTTCTATTTGCCTGCATTTAATTCATATTTATTTAATTCTTACACACTGCACCAAAAACATGCACTACTTTCTTTCCAGTTAAATGTCAATCATTTTCATATACCTTGCCTCCATTGATGACAGGTTATCAATTTTATGCATTTTAATCATCATAAAGATTTAATCAAGTGTAGAGATGTGTGTGGGATATTCTGACAGGATATATCTAGTTTTGCCAAGTTGCTATAAAATGCTGTCCTTCTATTCTCAATTAGTCTTGTTTCAATGGCTGCCAGCTCTTTATTTTTCAGAAGGCAAAGGAAGTCTCCCTGGTTATGTTTCTTTAGGCTCCTTGATCTTGGAACATGTGTTGCCCACTCTTTTGTTTCTATCTAGGACAGTGGCTCAACCTTCCTAAGTCTGTGACACTTTAGTACAGTTCCACATGTTATAGTGACCTTCCTAACCATAAAGCTGTTTTCATTGCTGCTTCATGACTGTAATTTTCTTCTGTTATCAATCATAAAGTAAATATCTATAGTCAAAAGATGTCCTGTGTCCCGCCTGGCCTGAGATTGGGACAAATCTCTCTCACGCTCAGTCCTGCAGCTACTTATAAAATAATCACTCAGAGGCTTAATATTAATTATAAACTCTATGGCCTATGGCTAAGAATTCTTGCTATTTAGCTCTTTCATCTTAAATTAACCCATTTCTATTAAACTATATGTTGCCATATGGCTGTGGCATTACTGGTCTATTGGTATGTTGCTCCTTGGGAGGCAGGCTGGCATCTTTCTCTCCTCTCCTTTCTTCTCTCCATATATCTACTTGGATTTTCCACCTGCCTCTAAGTTGTTTTACCAAAGGACCTGGTCAATAAGACAAAATGACAGCCTAGAGAATGGGAAAAGATCTTCACCAACCCCACATCTGACAGAGAGCTGATATCCAAAATATATAAATAACTCTAAAAGCTAAACATCACAATACTGAACAATCCAATTAAAAATGGGCTACAGAGCTTAATAGAATTCTCAACAGAAGAACCTCAAATGGCTGAAAGACATTTAAGGAATTGCATAACATCCTTAGTCATCGGGGAAATGCAAATCCAAACAACTCTGAGATACCGTCTTACACCTGTCGGAATGGCTAAGATCAAAAACATTAAAGACAGCTTATGTTGGAGAGGATGTGGAGCAAGAGGAACACTCTTCCACTGTTGGTGGGAATGCAATCTTGTAAAGCCACTCTGTAAATCAATCTGGTGGTTTCTTGGAAAATTGGGAATAAGTTTTCCTCAAGACCCAGCTATACCACTCTTGAGCATATACCCAAGGAATGCTCAATCTTACCACAAGGACACATGCTCAACTGTGTTCATATCAGCATTATTTGTAATAGCAAGAATGTGGAGACAATCTAGATGCCCCTCAACTGAAGAATGGATAAAAAAAATGTGGCACATATATGCAATGGAGTACCACTCAGCTGAAAAACAATGATATCATGAAATTTGCAGGCAAATGGATGTAACTAGAAAATATCATCCTGAGTGAGGTAACCCAGACTCAGAAGGACAAACATAGTATGTACTCACTCATAAGTGGATACTAGATGTGAGGGAAGGGATGGCCAGACTGCAACCCACAGTTCCAGAGAGGCTAGCTAACAGGGAAAGACCCTAGGAGGGACACATGGATGACCCAGCAAAGAAGTTGATGAGAGCTACATGAGCAGACTGGGTGTGGGAGGTGGCAGAGGGTAAGGAGTGGGGAATGAGAACATAGGGAAATGGGAGGATTGAGCTGGAACAGGGATAGAGTGGTAGGGCAGGGAGGGAGATACCATGATAGATGAGGACATCATGGGAATAGGAAGAGGCAGGGTGCTGGGGAGGCTCTCAGGAATCCACAAGGATGACCCCACCTTGGATTTCTGGCAGTGGTCCAGAGGGTGCCTGGACTGGTCTACTCTGGTGACTGGTCTAGCAAATAACCTAGCTGTCATCATAGAGCTTTTGTCCAGTGACTAATGGAGGCAGATGCAGAGATCCATGGCCTGACACCAGGCTGAGGTGCAGGAATCCAATTGGTAAGAGAGAGGAGAGATTCTGTAGGTGGAGAACATCGAGATCATGATGGGAAGACGTGCAGAGATGACCGACCACACTAGTGGAAACCCATGAAGTGTAGACTAGTGGGCTGTGGAGACCCTATAGGACTGGACTAGGCCCTCTAGATATGAAAGATGGTTGTTTGGCTCAAACTGTTTAGGGGGCACCTAGGAATGGGAATCAGGATCTGTCCCTGGTGTATGGGCAGGTTTTTAGGAATCTAATGCCTGTGGTTTGACACCTTGCACAGCCTTGGTGCAGTGGGAAGGGGCTTGGAACTGCCTAGGCTCAGTGTTCTTGGCTCTGCTGACTCCCCATGGGAGACTTTAATTTGGGGGATGTGGGGATGTGGGGTGGCTTGGGAGAGAGGGCTGGGGGTGGGAGGAGGAAGGAGGTGGCATCTGTGGGTGGTATGTAGAGTGAGTAGAAAATTTCTTAATAAAAAAAAAATTTAAAAAAAAGAGTTGTCTCTCCATAGGCCAATGCAGCATTATTTATCAACCAATCAGAGCAACACATGTTCACAGCATATAGAAACATCCCACAGCAAATATCTGATATGAGACCATTGTGAAATGGTTGTTCACCCCCAACAGGGTCATGACTCACAGATTGAGAACCACTGGTCGAGGACTTTCAGGAGAAATGTTTGTGATTACTGTTGTCCCATTGACCCTTCTTGGCATTTGACACCTGCTTGAACATTCAAGACTTGTAGCCACTTGGATTGCCACTGTCTTTTGAATGTAGACTCTAAACCAGTCTCAGCATCTTGCCTGACTCCACATTCTAGAAGTTTCCATTGGGTTGACATGCCAACCCTGGAAATATTGCATAATTCATTTCCATTAGAAGATGTATAGCTGAAAAACATGAAGTTTCTATCTCATTTGGGGAGGAATTAGGATGTTCTACATTTCATAGGAAACAGTAATGCAGTTGGCAGTAGGAAGACAAAGAATAAATGAAGGAAAGTAGTCTACCCACACCAAGTGTTACCTGCTAAAACTAAGACCGGAACACTCATGATGAATAATGCAACTCCAGTTTCTTCACGGGGAAAAGGAGATTTCAACTCTTACAGCATCCAGACCTTGCCCACCCTACAGAGCTTCGACTAGACTTCCCAGGTACAGATTGGTGGGATCTTCCCTTTTGTGTCTATTTGGTACAAAAGAAACTGGTGAAGTTTCCCTTTTGTGTCCATTTGATACAAGAGAAACTGGTGAAGTGTAAGATTGACAAGAAATGAAAAGGTGTACAAGATGGGATGGTGGGTATACCTTGGGAATAATCAGGAGTTAGCTGAAGTTATTATCTCAGAGTGAATGTTCTCCTGAAAATGAGAATGTGACTCCCAAAGGCTGTAAATGCCTAAAAGACAGAGATCCCTGTGTTATATATTTTAGAAAACTGAGCTTGGAGTTTTGTAAGCAGAGACTACCAAACAGCAATACTAAAGTCTTGTGGAATAAAATAATGGATGATGAATGGGATGGAGATGCAGCCTAGTTTGTAGAATGCTTGCCTAGCATGCATTGTGCCCTGGGTTTGACTCAGTGCAGCATAAAAACAGGCATGTTGGCATATGCTTGCAATCTTAGGGGGTGGTAGAAGGGGGATCAGAAATTCAAAAGTAGTACTTGGCTATGTAGTGAGTTCAAGGCCAGCTTGGGTTACATGAGACTTTGTCTCTAAAGAAAGAGGGGATGGGGCGTGGAAACAATGGATGAATGGACTAGTACCATTGTCATTAGCCCTGTATTCCTATATCATCTTCCACAGATACTCACCATGAGAAACAATCTTGTTATGATAGCATCAAGATTGTAAAAACGTTTTTGGCAGAGCTAAATTTTCCACGCACACCAACAGGCTGAAAGTAGATTAGAGAAATGCTCTGTCACAAATAAAAGCATTATGGGTAAAAAAAAAAAAAAAAGTAGACTGTTCAGCAAGGTTCACACAGACATTTAAAAAGATTTATGCGATTGGTTGGCAGGGTGTTTTGATACTTCCTGGTGACATTTTATGTAAAAACTGAACTTTAAGACAATTTTATAATTCATTCTAAACTTAATTCTGTGCCTTTATTACTAACTGAGGAAATACGCAACAGTGATAAAATAACTAGCTAATGGTAGTTGGCCAGGGATTACAAGAACTCTATTGTATTACGCAGTATTCTTTTGCATATTTCATTTACTCAGGAGGAAGATATTATAATTTGTAATTTCTTATAGCCAAGTTATTGTGTGCTCTCTAGTGATTACTCTCTGTATTTGTTTAGAATCTGTCAATTTCGCACAATTTAATAAGAAATTTTGACTTCTCAAACTGCCGCCAAATCTCTGATGGCTGCATTTCAAATGAAAATTGTAAAGACCATCGTTATTTCTCAAGAATGAGGCCAGCACTACCATCCATTCATTCAGCCTCTCTCTGTCTCCCTTCCCTTCCTTGAAGTTCAACTATTTGATTTCAGCCTGTCACAACACAATTTTCCAGAGTATAATCTTAAATACGATTTTAATGCTGAAATGGTAAGTGTGGAAGATTCAGGTATGATGAGTTTACTGAATGCTGTAAATTGCATTTGCGAATTTATGTAGTGATTAAATGAGGCAACTTGCAAAGACTCGATGCGGTTTCCAGGACATTGAACATGCCAGCTGTAGAAGACAGTTTTCAAAAATTATTAAGTTGAAGAAATTCTATTTGGAGATTGTTTGCACTTGGCAGTGCTCTCCTCAGCCCCCTCCCAGCCCCAGCAGCCCTGAGGTTCTAATAACATGCTAGTGCTTCCCCATTCCACCATTGAAGTCTGCTTTGCCTCATCAAGTGACTCCTCAAATAGGGTTTGCAATTAACTCCCACACCAAGTCATTCATGAAAGTCTGATTCCGCCCTGTCAGCAAGTATTCACTGAGTGCTTCTGCGGACCTGGCCTGTAAAGATTCTTTTCTGAAATACTCTTAGCTGCTGGTTTGTTGATTCATGGAAGGGGCTAGTTTTGAGCCTCTCTTTAGTCCAACCCAGACAACACAGATTCAAGAGTTGATAAGTCTTTTTTACATCTTACGTTTCTTACTCTTTAGAGCTGTGATTGAGCAATTTTCATGTGATCAAAACTATACCAAGGAACTAACAGATGTAGTCAATCATAATTATTATAATAGAAATTTCAAAATGATCTGTGTGTTAACAGCATGGCCTTTATGATGTATTTAAAGAGGCAATGTATCAGAGAGGCCAACTACAGTGAACTTTGGAGCTAGACACAAGCTTCTAGTCTGCCAGTTGTTAGCTGATATTAGAGTTATTTGTTTATCCTTTCTATGACACAGTTTACTCATCTGAAAGTGGAAATAATAGAGAATGCCTTGAATGGCTGCTGGAGGATTAAATGAGATAATTTGTGTTTTAAATTGGAGCAAGGTGGCAAATCCAGATGTCCTGGAATCTGAGATGGGTCATTAGTCTGAAAGCTGGATCCTGGTCCGATGTAACTCAGACCCAAAGGCTCCCATTTCTGAAGAGATCTCCCTTTAGCCAGAGAGTTCTCACTGTTTCCTGGTCACAGAGAGGTGCTGACCTCCAGAACTTTAAGTATGAAGAGCATTTCCAGTCACAAGCTCCCTCTCTCCTTAAACACTGGCCAGAGCACAGACGGTCTTCATTTACCGAATACCAATATTTCTTGGAAGAGGTGATGAGGGCTATCATTAAAACAAAAGCGAGCTGGAGAAATGGCTTGGCAGTTAAGAACACTGGATGCTTCCCCAGAGGACCCGAATTCAACTCCCAGCACCCACATGCTGTGACTCCAGTCCCAGGACATCTGCCCTTTTCTGGCATCTGGGCACCAGGCACACACTTGATGCACAAACATATGTACAAACAAAGCACCCAGACACATGCAAGTAAATATATTCTCTTTTAAATGAAAAATGTTATATGAGTAAATTTTTCTTGAAATTCTGAAATCTGTTTTGGCCTCATGTTTTTGTATGGTTGATGGGCAAAAGAGTGTTTTCTTCTGAATCATCTGTCTTGCTTTGGTGGCTTGAGCCGTTCATCGCTGCTTCCTTCCTTCTGCTCTGCCTTTCAGGTTGGGTGTGTTTTGCTATGGCATTTGTTTATTTGTCTTCATTTTTTTGGTGGTGGGGAATAAAATCTGTGTTCTTGTGCCTGCTTTTAAAAAATATTTGTCTTGCTTTTGATTTCAGGTTGCCATGGTACAATATCAGTATCTGAGTGTGCTGGTCACAGTTACAGGCACAGAACACATTTCATAGGGTTGTGGTCATGACTGAAGGATGTCATTAAAAGTCAGGCTGAGAATCTGGCATGTGACACCAGTTCTGTGAGAACAGGCCCACATGATATCCACCTTTCTTTCCATCAACCCTTGCTGGAAAGTGGTCTGTTGCTGGAAGATGAACTAACTAATTTCTTATGAGATGGTTCTTTTGGAGAGCACCAGTACACACGAGTGGCATATTTTTAGACTAGAAATAACTTGTTAGCTTTAGCGTATGTCTCCCAGCATAACTTCATGAGTCAGAAAATAAAGTGAAAATATTTCTATCCTAAAAAAAATCTGCACTAGAGTTCTAATCCTGCTTCTCTTCCACTTTATCTTTCTAATCACAGTCCAGTGAGATTGCTCAATCTCCCTTTTCTTCACTCTTAAGTGAAGGAGAATTGGTGCCTGTCTCCAAGGATTGTTTGGAAGATTCGAGATGTTAATGCATAACGAGACCTCAGTTCAATCATTTAGCAAATGTTGTCTGAGTACTGGCCTCTACCAGATGCTAAGTCCTCTCAGCAGAGAAAGGGAAGAGAGAGAGAGAGAGACAGAGACAGACAGACAGACAGACAGAGAAGGGAGGGAGGGAGGAAGAAAGGGAAGTGGATTTACATGAGGAAATTCTACACTAGGAGGAAGAACAGAAGCAAATACATAAACAAGTATAATGTACAGCATTAAGTTATAAGTTCTAGGAAGAAGAAAGAAAACAGAGCAAAGGGGGAGGAAATGAAGTTTATGGAAGAGAAGTTTAGATAGGGCCAGTTGGGATGAAGCCTTGAACAGGGTGGTGCCTGGCATAGGTAAACAGCTGGTGAAATTTAGGCACTCTGTTAGCTTGTGTTTTTACCCTATTTCTCTGGAGTTGGAAGAACGCTGATTTGTGATGATGATTTGGACTTACCACACTCGATGCTTGTTCTGAGACTTCATTGTCACTCATGTTTTCATTGTGTCACTGATAGCCACAATTTCTTTTTCTGTCTTGTTCCTTATGCAAATCTGAGCACATCTGAAATTTCTTTTCTATAAATGAATCAAAGACTTCAACATAACCCCAGTTACACTGAACCTGATAGAAGATAAAATGGGAAGGAGCCTTGAATGCATTGGCACAGGAGACCACTTCCTAAATATAACACCCGTACCACAGACACTGAGAGAAACAATTAATAAATGGGACCTCCTGAAACTGAGAAGCTTCTGTAAGGCAAAGGACACAGGAAATGAGACAAAACAAGAGCCTACAGAATGGGAAAAGATCTTCACCAACCCCACATCTGACAGAGGGCTGATCTCCAAAATATATAGAGAGAACTAAAAAAGCTAGACATTAAAATACCAAATAATCCAATTTTAAAATGGGGTACAGATCTAAACATAGAATTCTTAATAGAAGAATCTCAAATGGCAGAAAGACATTTAAGGAATTGCTCAACATCCTTAGCCCTCAGGTAAATGCAAATCACAATGACTCTGAAATACCATCTTGCACCTGTCAGAAGAGCTAAGACCAAAAACTGATGGCAGCTTACACTGGAGAAAATGTAGAGTAAGGGAAACACTCACCCACTGCTGCTGGGAGTGCAAACTTCTACATCCACTTTGATAAGAAGTATGTCAGCTTCTCAGAAAATTGGGAATCAATCTACCCCAAGACTCAGCAATACCACTCTTGGGTATATAGCCAAAAGATGCTCAATCATACCACAAGGACACTTGCTCAACTATGTTCATAGCAACATTATTCATAACAACC
Organism: Onychomys torridus; assembly: GCF_903995425.1. Lineage (NCBI taxonomy): Eukaryota > Metazoa > Chordata > Mammalia > Rodentia > Cricetidae > Onychomys > Onychomys torridus. Next base: position 64,756,233 of record NC_050447.1, read on the forward strand.
AGAACCTGGAAACAATCAGATACTCCTCTACTGAAGAACAGATAAAGAAAATGTATATTTACACAATGGAGTATTACACTGCTGCCAAAAAAAAAAATGGCATCATGAAATTTGCAGGCAAATGGATGGATCTAGAAAAAAGAATCATCCTGAATGAGGTAACCCAGACCCAGAAAGAAAACACAGTATGTACTTACTCATAAGTTGATATTAGATGTAAAGCAAAGGATAAGCAGGCTACAATCTGCAACCTCAGAGAAGCTAGGTAACAAGGAAGACTCTAAGAGGGACATCCTAGGAAGGGGAAATAGGTAAGATCTCCTGGGTAAACTGGGAGAGGGGAAAAGGGGAGGGAATGGGGGATGGGAACATGAGGGATCCAGTTGGTCAAGCTGGGGGAAGAATGGAGAGGGAGAACAGAGGGAGCCATTATGGGGTTAGGGAGAAACCTGGTGCTGGGGAAATTGCCAGGAATCCACACGGATGATCCCAGCTAAGACTCCTAGCAACAACAGCAGAGAGGATGCCTGAACTGGCCTTCCCCTGTAATCAGACTGGTGACTACCCTAATTGTCATCCTAGAACCTTCATCCAGTAACTGACGGAAGCAGATGCAGAGATCCACAGCCAAGCACTCCAAGCTCCTGGAGTCCAGTTGAAGAGAGGGAGGAGGGATTATATGAGCAATGGGGGACAAGATCAGGATGGGGAAATCCACAGAGACAGCTGACCAGAGCAAGTGGGAGCTCAGGGACTCTGGAGGGAACCTGCATGGGACAAAACTAGGCACTCTGAATGTGAGTGACAGTTGTGGGACCCTGGCAGTGAGACCAGGGTTCATCTTTAATGCATGAACTGGCTTTTTGGAGCCTGTTCCCTATGGTGGGATACCTTGCTCAGCCTTGATGCAGGGGGGAAGTGCTTGGTCCTCACTCAATTTGATATGCCCGACTTTGTTGACTCCCCTTAACATCTCTGAGGAATGGATGCAAGGAGGTGAAAGAGGGAGAAGTGGGGGAGGAACTGTGGTTGGTATGTAAAATGAAGACAATTTAAATTAAAAAAGGAATATTCACTGTCAATATACCTGTTTATTGAACTAAGGTCATATGTGAGGGGCTGGGGTACACTAGAAACAGGTACCCATCCATATGCATGACCCAGGGTTCTCTAGAGAAACAGTCAACAGAAATACATATATATCATAAGGACACTTGCTCAACTATGTTCATAGCAGCATTATTCGTAATAACCAGAACCTGAAAACAACCTAGATGCCCCTCAACCAAAAAATGGATAAAGAAAATGTGATACATTTACACAATGGAGTATTACTCAGCTGCTAAACACAATGACATCATGAAATTTGCAGGCAAATGGATGGAACTAGAAAAAAAAAATCATCCTGAGTGATTTAATCTTCATATATAAATATATTTAAGAAAAGAGATATATTTGACTAGTGTATATGAAAAGGACTGGGTAGTTCAACAAGGGCCATATGCATGCTAGAGAATCTGAAAATCCAGTAAATGCCTAATTCACAACCCTGAATGCCTCAACAGTTCCTGAAAGCCTGAAAGATTCCTCAACAGCTGCTGGCTTTAAGTTCCTATCGGAAGACCAAAAAAGCTGGGTTCTGCTGTCAATGAAGGATGGTGGTGGCCACAGCGACATCAGAATGGACACGTTAACCAAGCAAAGGTGGGAAAGTAAGTGAGGGCTGACTTTCCTTTGGACCTCACTATGCCTGAGCTGTTGCAGGGCGGAAGACACCACCCATTCTGGTAGAGCATCTTCCCTCAGTCAATCATTCCTGGAAATGCCCTCGCAATGGGTCCAGAGGGTGTCTTTTAGCTGATTCCAGATCCAATCAATATTAACCACAACACCTTAGTAGATCAAGAGGTAAGAGGGCAGTCTCTCCCATCTTGTCCAGACAAATAGAATCCTATGATTTCTAAGAAAAGAAAAAAAAAAAAAAAAGGTTTGATCTTGAAGTCAAATAAAGCAGAAAAGATGAACTTTTAGATATTGGTTTATTGATTTGTTTAGTGATTTATGGAAAGGACTGCCTGTACTGCCTACTTGCCAAGCACAACTTCACTTGCTACCTGGGACAGACTGACCTGGAGGAAGAGCAGAAACAATGGGCTGTTTCCCTTAACAACCTGCTCACTGCCTGGAACGCTTCTGTAAAGTCTTGCTTGCTTGCCCTTGTGGTTTTAGAGTACAAAATGAGAAAGCAAACTGCACCTGGGATGGAAGCCTTGCAGGAGCTGTCCTGGTTTCAGTCACCCCCCCCCCCCCCCCGTCCCATCTCCTCTCCTCCACTCTCAATGCTGCTGCCTAGACCAGAAAGACTCCAACAACCTGACCATTTGTTCTCAATGTTTGCTCCTCCACACTTCGTAGGCTTTAAACAACTCTGCTTTCAAGATTATTCAGTTAACTCTTTATTAAACACACAGTTACTGGGGATGAAACCAAGCTGTGTGACCTCAAAGAGAAAGCCACCCGTACAAGAGTACGGAGAACTCATAACTGAATATAGCTTGGCAGTCTCTGATATAGGATTGTGAGTTCAAACCAAGATTTGATGACACCTAGAACTGGTTCTCACGGGGCTTCTTGTAATGTAAATCATTGTAAATAGGTAGATGGAAAGAAAGACCATACAATGGGTAGCTCAGGCTTAATGAGACGAATAACTCCAAAATAGATACCTGGCTCCTAATATACGAGCGGCCTCTTCCCTGCCATAGCATAAGAATGGGAAAGATGGCGAGTGTAGATGGATGTGGAGGACTGACTAGTGCCTTTTATAGCCTTCAAAAATACTACTGGGGCTGGAGAGAGTTTAATTGGTAAAGTGCTTGAAAAGCAAGCAAGAGAATGTGAATTTGATTCTCAGAGCCCACACAAAAACACGGATGTGATGGTGTACACTTGTAATTCCATGCCGAGGAGGAGACAGATTAGTCCCTGAAGTTCGCTGGCCACCAAGCTAGTCTAGTGGCTCAGTTCAGGCCAGTGAAATCCTGTCTAAAAATTCAAGGTGGACAGTTCCTGAGAAACAACACCTGGAATTGGCCCTTGCCTCTATTTGCCTATGTGTGTATACACACACACACACACACACACACACACACACACACACACACACACATTATTATTTATTATTAACAAACTTTAAAAAAAAACTAATACATTTTAAATCCATGCAGACTACAAATGATGATCATAACTTCTTAATTCAATAGTAACTGTGATTCTTGTAGGCCTTTAAGTACAAATATCAAAATGTAACATAAATGCATGTATACATTTGTTTCTCACACAAAAGGGACTATATGGTACTCTACCCCTTTTTCTCCATAGTGATACCTCACTAATGTAGCTAACTTTAATAAAGCAAAGTCGATCCTTATTAATAGTTGCAGTTTCGCTATAGATTTATATTGTTAAACATCTTCTCTATTTTCAACAATGCTTCAGTTAGCATTCAATATACATGCCTTCTATACACGTGATTATTTCAACACTATTTCTTTTGGCTTACTGTCTGTAGGTACAATAAAACTGAAGTATCAAAATTGGATGTCGTTTAAAAATATTTTTACTCCTTTACTTGTCTTTTAAATTTTCCTGGTAAAACTTTAAGTAAAAATGATGAAATTTAACCCTAACAGACAAACATTAGCTTAACAGTCTCATTATTGGGTGTATGTGCCTGGACACACGTGTTCATGTGTGAGCCAATGTGTGTGAGTCTGTTTTGGTTTTGGTTTTGATTTTGGTTTTCAGTTGTGTGGTTGGCAGCTTCATGCTCCAAGACAGATCCCAAACTTCACTGCAATTAATGACATAATCTATCATGCCTAGGTTTATGTGGGTTCTAATGATTCAAATTCAGGTCCTCACACTTGCAAAGCAAGCCCTTTGCCCACTGAGCCAAATCTCCAGTCTCCAGTCTCATCTAACAGGTTCATAGTCTCAGCAGTGGGCCTTGTGCACTGTGATTCATTTTATACCATTTCTCTGCCAACACTTAAGTCACACTTTAGCCTTGGTCAGTTGGGTAGAAGATATAAAAAACTGTGGCTATTTAATTTGCATTTTTATATTAAAATTTTATTTTTCATTTGTTTCCTGGATATTGATATTTCCTTTTCTCTGAAATTCCAAATCATGCTTTTTGTGAAGCTTCTTACCTTCCTACAGGAAGTTCATAGTTTTACTATTAAGGATGACTTCTGAATTCAAGCAAGGCCTGCAGACAAAGAACTTGGGAGGCTGAGATTGGGGGATCACTTGAGCCCAGGAGTCTGAGGCACACCTGGACAATATGGAGTAAGCCTTTCCAAAATGAAGGAAAGACATTAATTAATTTTGTTTATTAATTTTTGTGCTGGTTGGTTTTTGCAGTTGATACAAGCTAGAATCCTCTGGGGAGAGGGAAACCTCAACTGAAGAATTGTCTCCATCAGATTGGCCTATAGGCAAGTCTTGTGGGACATTTTCCTAATTGTTAATAAATGCAAGAGGGCTTGGCCACTGTGTATTGTGCCACCCCGGGGCACCTTGCTGTATAAGAAAGCAAGCTGAGTGAGCCTTGAAGATCAAGGCAGTAAGCAGCTTTCCTCCATGGCTGCTGCCTCTGTTCCTTGAGTTCTTTTCATGACCTACCCCAGTGATGGGCAGTGATCAGAAAGTGTAAGCCAAATAAACTCTCTCCTCCCCAAGCCACTTTTGGTCACAGTGTTTAACACAGAAGTAGAGATCAAACCAGAACAGAACTGGTATCGGAGAGTGGGATGTTGGCTCTGATGGGCCTCTCTGTGCTAGTTTGGAGGACGGCTGTAAAAGTGTTCAGAACTTGGGCTGAAAAGGCTGTTAAGTACATCAAGCTTAATGGACTTGAAGAGACTGAGGAAAGACATGGAAGCAAAGGAGGCCTGGCTTGTGGAGTGTCAGAGGCGAGACCCTCAAAGACTGTATCAGGGCTGATCGTATGATATTGTTGATGAAGCCTCTTTGGAAGTAAATGCTTCTGTGCTTCTTTGGGACAGTAAATGCTGCTGAACAAGGACCAGCACCAAGACCAATGTAAACCCCCTCTTCCCCAGGTCGCTTCATGGCAGATATTCGAATAGAGTAACAAGGAAAGTAACTAATACACAGGTCAACCGCCAGGAGACTGAGCCTAGGAGAGTCACATATTCTCATGAGAGATTTTTGATTTAGGGCACCAGCACATCCAGTCTTTTTTACTGTCTAAGTCAATGCCTCTATAATAGTATTTTATTGTGTCTATAATTGTACACGCATGCACATCATGTGCCATGCATACACACATTATGTGCACATGTGAGTACCTCCTCCCCCCACCCCTGTCCCCCTTGGTTTTGCTTTTACGGCAAGGGTCCCTTGCCGTTCTACATTTTGCTGTCCGTCAACAGTTCTGCAATTTTTACTAGAAACAAAGATATTCTTTCTCCTAATGTGGTTAGCCTAGTGAACCCCACTCATCAGGTACAAAAACACACCCCACTTGACAGATACAAATGATCTTATCCTATGAATAAATGCTTCTTAAGTTTATTATGACACAAGTTGTCATCACGATCCTTATTAAATGTTCATAAAACGTTTTCATTTCAGCTCATGGGAATGAACTGCATAGGACTATAAGGGCTGAAGTGGATGCATCTACGTGAACTCATGCCACTTACACATTAAGGATGCCTGTTTCCAGTGGGTCCAGTTGATAAGTGGTGCACATACCTGCATTCACCCCATCATTACTTTGAAAAGACTGGACCAATTCATTCAAGTTTTGGTAAGTTATTAGCTTGTTTGTGAGTGACAGGACGAAATAAGATCTGTCCTCACATTTACTCCGTTCAAGACACCTCTTTCAGACTCTGGAATTTATGAGAATGTAAAGAGGACAACATACAAAACTTTTCTTTTCAACCCCCCCTGTTTTTTTTCTAAAATGAAAGTTTTACTATGTGGAAGAGACATTTAGAAATGTCAACTAGCTGAGTGTTTTGGGAATTGTAACTTAAATGCACCCCTTGCCAATATAAATGTTCATCTGGGCTTCAGTGACTCGTTTTTAAATAGCTGCAATATCACAAGAGTTAGTGTTGTTCCCAGAACACACCCCATGCCACCTGCTGCTTGGTAACATGGAGAGACTTTTAATAAAGATAGCTTTATATGTTTAAACTTGGACACATCTCCACTCTTGAAGCATACAAGACCAACAGATGAAATCACTAAGACATATCTGAGCAAGAGAGAGAGAGAGAGAGAGAGAGAGAGAGAGAGAGAGAGAGAGAGAAGAGGAGAGGAGAGAGAGAGAGAGAGAGAGAGAGAGAGAGAGAGAAGAGAAGAGGAGAGGAGAGGAGAAAAGAGAAAGAAAAAGAAAAGAAAAGAGAAATGCTTGTTCAGACCAGCAATGGCATGAAGGACAATATGGTGGTCCCAGGTGGGGGGCTGGGAAGCACCCCTATAGCCCAGGCAGTAGCACAGAAGTGCATCCTTTGATGAATACTATAGAACAGCCTTGATGCAAGAGCTTTGCAAAATGATTTCATTTTCAAAGTCTGCCACAATGTGCTGGGCTCTGGAGTTGAATGTAGAAGCCTGGTCCTTTGACCACATATATGCAATGAAGGGTGAGTGACACTGTGGATGTGGATACCAAGGCAGTGGGTGCTATTCAAGAAGGAAAACCCCATCAACACTACTGTGGGAAGGCTGGAAGAGTCCCAGGAGACAGGACTGCAGGGCTGTGGACTGAGCACTTCCCCACTTTACTAGATGTGACCTGCTGAGTTGACTTTGAGCTCTTGCCACTGGAGTTTGAGTGGTCCTTGCTCCAGCTTTGTCTGTATGTGGTAGTTTTTAAAAAAACATATTTACTCTTTTTATAGTATTGTACACGTATGGATAAATGTACTTTTATCATATTCTCTCCATTATGCTCTCATCCCCTCCCCCTCCCACCAATTCCCATCTTCTTTCCCAATAAGTCCTTCTCCCATTTTCATGTCTTAAAAAAAAAAATCCGTGTGACCTACTGAATTTAATCAGAGTTACCTGCATGAGCACAGAGGGGGAGTTACTTCAGCAAAGACAACTTACTAGTGCCTACACCACTGATGAATGTGACTGCCCTTCCCCCAGTGGCCATTAATTCTGTTCTTCCAGAGACACTGCTACTTGTGTAGAGGAAAATATGCACAGACAATTTTCATGGCAACATCTATGAAACTCACAAAGCTGAGAAAAGACTACCAATGGAACAGATGCACAAGTCATGACACCTATTCTTTGAAATATATGCACTAGTGTGAACAAATAAATGAACTAAAGGCATGCATACATACATGCATTACTGAAGCAAATCACAGCATAGTACATAAGCAACACAATAAAGTAACTCTAACCCATATTTCTGAAGACACACATAAGTAGGATCCATGACAGGGTTTATATTGAAATACAATGACATTCAAAATCATGCTTAGGAATTTACAGCACCAAAATCAGAATGATGGTTATCTCTGAAATTCAAGAAAGAGAGATAGAATAAGGGAGATGTAGGGAGTTTGACTTTATGAAGTAATATACATAAATCTGAAGCAAATGCAGCAAAATGTCAATATCTTTAGAAGCCAGGTAGGCAACACCTGCACATTTGATAGATCATGTTGGATTATTCATAGGCTTATTTGAGCATTTAAAATAGAAATGCTCTCCATGTCACCCAAATGACCCTAGCTAAAGTAAATGGGTCGCAAAATAAAACCCAACTCATGAATCTAGGAAAGGGAGTGTTGGAGAAGAGGACATTTGTCAGGGGTGGGAGTGAGATGAGATGAGAGGATGGAGTTGTTAGGATGCATTATACACTCACATGAGATTGACAAAGAATGAAATTAATTGAAAAAATAATGTATATTAAAAACAAAGGTGCAGGATTGGGGATTTAGCTCAGTGGTAGAGTGCTTGCCTAGCAAGCACAAGGCCTGGGGTTCAATCCTCAGCTCCAAAACAAAAAACAAAAAAAAAAAGGTGCTAATATTTAAGAATATTAATGCCACCTCATGGACGATGATTGCAGAATACCAATGAAAATTTTTCAAATGGTATATATGGCTTAATTTCAATATTGTATTCTAAATATAAATGCAAGCATGATGAAATTATAATTGAACATAATGAGATAATGGGCAACTTAATAACACCTTTGCCTTCCAAATGCTCTGTAATATAAACATACTGCTTTAATAATCAGAAAGAGTACTCTAAAACTTTTCACCTCTAACCCAAGATTTAATTCTGAAAAGACTTGTATTATGAGTGTCCCAATTACAGAAGGCTGGGGAGTTTCCAGGTCTGCTGAGTTATGGCCAGAATATTTCATTATTGTTTGTGTATTGCATGACTATGATAATAGCCGCTTTTAAATGCCTACATTTTGTTTGAATTTCCTAGAAAAGAGGCCCCAAGGAAAAGCTTCTAAACTGAGGAGGAAGGAAACAATTTGAAGCTGAAGAGTTAGGCACAAAAGGTTGGAAACTATGAAAATGATGCATTGTAAGGTTGGATATGACTCTAAGAGAAGGTGGAAGCCTGTGAGTTGTTTCTGGACAAACTGTATGGAGTAGCCATGCAGGGGATAACTGTCCTTCTTGAGAAGGATTTGTTAATGCAACCTATATGTCATTGATGAAAGTTATGGGGTTTCTCCTTAAACATTTCCAGGTTCTGTTACCTGGAGCACTCTCTTACGTCATATGGAAGTAAAGCTTCGATCTGCCAGGTACATGGCATGAATGCCAGCATGGTTTGTGGTTGTTACCATGGAGCTGACAGCGACCTTGTGGGAGACCATGAGAGTTAGAAGTGATGGGAGATGAATTAATAACAGTATCTGTATCTACCCAGAAAACATAAGTTGGTGCTGAGGAAACAGGAAGAAATCCATGAATAAATCCACTATGACCAATCTCTCCATACTTGGGATACAGCGGAACTCTCATGATATTCAACTTGTATTTGCCAACAAGTCCAAGGTTTCAAGGTGTTCACCAATCATCATATAAAAGAAGACAATGAATATTATGAGTCAAGTTTCAGGATAGTAATAAAAACTCATTATTTGGGTATGACAGCACATGCTTATAACCCTGGCTCTCCAGAGGTGGAGGTAGGAAGATCAGAAGTTCAAGGCTATCATCCTTGGCAACATTACAAGTTTGAGGCCAGCCATGTGTTGTGCATTAGATATAAGCAAAATGTAGAAACCACAATTCATTCTTTGGAGGGGAGCTTTGGGAACAATTCACTGGACTTGTAAAATCTTTAGCATGTAACATGTCTCTAAATATTGGTGGGAGTCACCTACTGGCTCTGGCTTGATGCAGTTTGCTGATATTCTTATAAACCAGTTACAATTGGCATGATGCCATCAAACACTGTGGCAAATCCAGATGTTGAGATGATCATTGTTTCTCTGAACTATGTTGTTAAAAGGAGCCTGGAGTTGCCCCAGTCCCAAATGCATGACTTCTCTACTAGAACACCCATTCCTAGCTTCTGAGTTCAGTATCAATACTGCCAAGACACTCTGGCATTTCTATCTTGTTTATGTCTTCCTGTCTAGTTGGTGGTGCCTATAAGATGGGTATGAATGCAGTCATGCTAAAGGTGGCCAAGGTATTGCAATGGGTAAATGGTCAGGGACTCAGGAATGGATGGTACATGAAGGTGGGGATCTGAGGGACCTACTCTGGGCTAAGACTCACACAGCGATTTGTCTCATGTGCAGTCCTGTTAGCCATATAAAGGTGCATAAATTGTTACCCTCACATCACACACACACACACACACACACACACACACACACACACACACACATCACAAATGTATATATATGCACACATCCGTGATACATATACACATACATATTCACCTACATATATATGCATAATGTACATACATACATGCTTAATTGTATATATGTATGTATAATATTTGTGCATGTGCTTATATAATGTATACATCACTATATTATATTTATTATTCCAAAACTTCACAGCAAAGAAGTCAATTTCTAACACAGAACAAATCTTGGGTGAGAAAGCACAGCAGTGGTGGACATTGTATGTTGAGGTGTCATCAGAATGACAAAGCAAAACTTCCTTTATTTATTACCATGATGCATCATTTGGACACATCATCTACCAATGACACTAAACTTTGACATAATGAACTACATTCAAAAGAGATGTGCTGCGGCCCATGCTTGAGCCAATGTCATAAACATGCCTTCATGAAATGATTCCGACAACTCTTTGTAGCTCAGGCAGTACCCTCACCTTACTGGTTGTCACGTGGAATCACCCGAGGTTGTGTTCACACAATCAGCCCTTAAAACATACATTCTCAGAATCTCTAGTAAGCATTTTGCTTTCCTACAGACTTAAAACAGTTGTACCACAAACCTCAGAATAAAGGAGAAATAACTTCTAGTGAATGGAAAGTTGTACACAGTCTGGCTAAGTAGAAGAAAAAAAAAATAAAAATAGGGTTCTCATGACAACATGAACAATTTTTTTGTTTTGAATTATTCAATTTAGAGATTTGGAAGTGTTCAGATTTTACTTCTCATATAGTCAGTGTTTAGACTTCTGTTTTCAAGGATATTCAAGTTTAAATAGAAATAGGATGGCTGTATTTATTCAGCGGTACACTACTCTATCTGCTGTTGGTATACTGGGGAAAACAAACGATGTTCCTTATTGTGCTTTAAAGGCCCTGCTTTTGCTGGTAAAGCTTTGTATTTAAATAAGTCATAAACCGACAAACAAAAATTACCTCGTGTATGCCAGGAATGGTGGCATACACCTATAATCTCAGCATGCAGAAAGCTGAGGCAGAAGGATTTCAAGATTGAAAGCAATTTGAACTGCAAAGTAAGAACCTGTATTATCAATATATTTTTCCCCTGGAGCTAAGGACCGAACCCAGGGCCTTGCACTTGTTAGGCAAGTGCTCTACCACTGAGCTAAATCCCCAACCCCATCAATGTATTTTTTAAAGGCATCCATAATTAAAAGAGTGCAAAAATTTATATAGTGGATTTTGAATGTCAATAGAACCAAAAGGGAATTAAAATGGACTCACTGGAGACTGGATTAAAGGAGAAATGACTACTCTCTCCAGCCCATTTCCCAGGGGTCTAACCCTATTTACCTTCTTTCCCTTCCCTGGGTGATGGAAGCCACAATGACAGGCAAGGAAGGGCATTCTCTTCCTGTGAGATCTCAGGGGTGGGGCACCACAGCAACAGGCTGGTTTTTCTCTTACGTGGATACTCAAGACTTAATTGTGATAGCAAGTCATAAGATGTATCAATATGGTTAGTAAATTGGGGTGCCTATAGAAATAAAGCCATCTTTCTTCCAAAGTATCAGGCAATCCTAGAAAAGGAAAGATGGTTGGAATCGGGAAAGCCAGGAACAATATGAAATTAGACAATACTGCTTTTATGTGTATGTGTGTGCATGTTCATGTGTCGGCACACAAACGCACTTATGTGGAAGTCAGGGGACAATCTTTGGAAGTCCACCTTCGTTAAGGCAGGGTTTCTTGTTGAACTGAAGTTCACCAGTTAGCCTAGAGTCCTTGGTTCGTGAGCCTTGGGGATCCATGTCTCCACCTCCACAGGGCTAGGATGACAAGTGTGCATCATAACTAAAGGTAATTTTACGTGGGTTCTAAATATGTGATTGGGTCATCATGATCATAAAACAAGCACTTTACCAACTGAGTCATTCCCAAAGCTCCAATGCACTGTTTTCCCCAGATCTAAGGAGGTGGTCCTAGGCAGCATAAGGAAACTGGCTAAGCATGAATCCCTGAATGAGGAAGTGGGCACTGATCTCTGTTTCTAGTTCCTGCCTAGGTTCCCCTTAATGATGATCTGTGACCTGGGAGTGTAAGTCAACAAATCATTTTTTTGTTTGTTTGTTTCACATAGGTTACTTTTTAGTTAGTGTTTGATCACAGCAACAAAAATAAACCCAGACTAGATACACACTGTTTGAGTAAAATACCATAATGAGGTGACTTTGAGATCTTTGGTTTTAACCAACTTAACAGTAGATGCTATAATGAAATGCAAAAATAAAACAAAGACTTTAGAAGAAATTAACCCTAATTAAGCCCCAAACATATATTCAATAATCTTTGACACATAAACACAAACACCACCATAGAATTTATGTTTACTTTATTAACAATGTGGCTTACCATGTTTTCAAGTAAAAAGGGTTTTTTTTTTCATTTAGAATAAAAATTAAAATATAACTCTGATATATATTTTCATTTATGTACATGGAAACATATATACAGAATACAATCTTACAACAAACTGAGAGAGCATGCCCTTTGTCCTTTAAATTTCAAAAGTAAAGACACTGATATTTTTCTCTTTTATGCACCAAAACATACCAAGATATGAACCAAATTTCAAAACATACTTTTGAAAATGGAGCATGAAAAATAAAGGGCTCCCGCCATTAGTGACTGCTTACACAGATCATGTTAGCTTGCATTCTGAATGACAGGTATGATGTTTACCTTTTCTATTATTTAAAAAAACCCTTCCCATCAGTTTTCATCATAAAGCAATTTTTAGCAAAATATTATTATAGACTTTTCCTTCTTCTGTGTTCCTCTTTGTCCTTCCCAAAGCACTGTCCTACCTTAGTTCTGTGACATGACCCGCATCCTCACTGGTGCTGAGTCCTAGCCACCGAAAGAAAACAGAACAAGAAAGTCTATAGTTCAGAAAACTGAATCATTATTTATCATTTAAACCACAAAGGCTTTTTAAAACTAAAACCCAAGGAGATGAGGCAGGACAGCAATAACGACTTTTCAGTAAATTAAATGGGTCACAAATACCACAATTTAATTTTGTAATAGCATGTTTTGGATACCTCGAAACCACCCTAGTATTAAAAGCTATGAGAATTAAGCAACTTAAAAAGTTAACCCAGTTAAAGAGAGTAATTTTCAGAAAATGTGTGAGCAGAAAGGAATCGTGAGCAAGTAAGAGACTCACTAGACTGTATGGTTGCCATTTCAGCTTCTCCTTGCTACTTAATTATTGCACCAAAGAGACACAAGCAGTAGATGTCCCCAGAGACTTCTTCCATAAACACTACAGATATCTTAATTTACATGTTCTCCTTCCAAATAATTGCACACTCAATCACAGCTCTCCAAAGACAGAATAGAGAGTGACTGGAACCTAAATTCACTATCCTAACCCCAAAGCAGCAAAGTCAAACCACAACGAAGATCCTACTACTGTTTTGTTCTATTTCTATATACAGAAATAAATATAAATGGGTGTTATATAAAATAAGTATGAAAACCTCGAGTGCTTCCACATCTAAGGGACAACTTTCAGGAGGGATGTTTGGTGTAAGACAGAAGACAAACCCAGTATCTGTCTCATAGAACCCTCCAAGTTTTGAGATAGATTAGGAGAGACCTATCTTCAAAAGGCTGATCAAAAGGAACCATGTAAAGATGGCAGTGAAGGTCAGATGTGGCAGTGTTAAAGTGTGGATCATTTTAATTTATTGAAGACCAAATCAAAGCAAACACAGGAAATGATTTTTTGAATATGATCAAATAAGGTCTAGGGACTTAAATAGGTATAGAGCTCAAATGCTTTCTGTGAGTCAGATTGATCAAAGGCATCTCATTTGAAAAGTGATAGACTAGTTCTGTGAGCTCCAGGTTAGATGCTGTGTTGAAGGACACCATTGATGATTTGCAAAGATATGCAATGCCTGTGTACTTTGCTTTGATCGGGGTATGTTTTATTTTGTGAACAGGATATATTGTAAAATACAGTACGAATGCAGCCGGGAAGTTAAGGGCTAAAATACACTCGCTAAACTTTGGAGTGGGAATAAATGATGGACTGTCATTATTTAAGTTGAGGTGACATTTCTGTTCCTTGACTGCATGGCACAGACTGTAGGGTATCTGCTTAGCTGGTTATAGGAGGCAATGAATAGTGTGATGTACTCAAGGTGTGGGTACATGAAGGAGAGGATTCTGGTCCCAGGAGATAATCATAGAGATAATGAAATGATACCATCCAGGAAGGAATACGAGGGGGGCATCCTTTGACTGTATTTAGAGTAGAATGTTTTTGGTGTACAGGCTGTGGTGGTATTTAGAGTATGTGTGTAAGATCCATTTCTTTTTCTGCCATAGTAATGGGGATAAAGAACAAATTGTTCCTTGGGAATCAGCCCGGTGTTTAAGACAGAAGCAGGGGAGAGGGGAGTCTAGAGAGAAACAAAACCCACTTTACAATCTGGTAACAAAATTGTTGTCCACATGATGAGCACACCATCCTGGACCAAAGCTCTGGAGGATGCTGGCATCTCCCAGAGAAACACCATCCCCTTCAAGCCTCTCATACTTCTCAAGTCTACTGGAGGGCTGGGCTGACTGCCACTGCCAGCCACTATGATAGGGGTGGACCCTGGCTGGGCATTCTTCAGGTATGATTACTGCCATCTCTTCCTTGCCGAGGCTAGAGACTAAGAGTAAGGCTGAAGGGAATGATACCATGCAGAGAGGCATTGATATTAAACTACACGGCTGAAGGATGAGGACAGACTGGGACTTGTGGTTCCATAGGATGAAGGGTTTCTGACCAATGGCGGCCATATCCTGACTGGGTTTTCTATTAATATTCTTCTGGCTCTTTCCATGGGCTCAGCAGACATCTAGAAAAATCTCCACGTTCTGAAGCAACACCTGCTCCTCGGTGTCATTACCGGAAATGACATGAGAAAGTGACATTTGCTCTCAAAGCATATTGTGTGCTACTATGCCACAGCTGCATCCAGGTTTCAGATGCAAAAGAAAGAGCTCATTTTGAGAAGGGCACACTGAAGGATCAAGAAGGAGTCAGCACAGGAGAGATGCCACACCATCTTGAAATAGATACCCTTTCTAACCAATAGATTGAGTATTTATGGCCAAAAGCATATGGCTGAGAAGGCAGGCCAACTGAGGAAGGTTCAACATGTAGCACAGAAGAGAGAAATTCAACTACAAGGCAACCATGTAGGCATGAGCATGGGGCCCCTCCATCCTTACAGCATCACAAAGGACACAGTCTAACCATCAGTTGTCCCTAGGCACACTCATTCACCAAAGCTCTGTAGCTTGACAATAGGAAACCAGCTTTAGGGAAGAGTCCCAACCACAAATAATTTGATTTCTGGTTCCATCAGCAACCATTGCACAATGCTGAGAATGGTTAGCATAAGCAACCTCAGTGCTCAAAGTCTGACAGATCACCATGCCTTAAAATGTCACCAAAATACAAGCAGTGTGTCACACTATGTTCTGGGGTAGCTGAGACTCTAGTCGGAGAGAAAAGACCAATGTAATTATAACAAAACATGAAAAAACAGAAAGCAAAACAATAAAATCCATATAGGTTGGAAGTTAAGCTTCCAAAATCAATGTTTACTCCTAAACAGAGTAAAAGTCTGGCTTCCTTGCATGGTTTTAAAAAGACAAGGCAGGGAGGTGACCTCCAAGTCATAATGTCCCTTTGGGTTTGGAAGTACATGTTGAACCACTTAGGAGAAAACATAGAGGAAGTGCTGGGCAGAAATGATTGGGCAAATTTTATAATCACTGATGATTCTACAGATGACTTAGTGAAATTTCATGAGCAACCTCAAAGAGAGTGAAATGCAGGAACTGGAAGGATAAATTCTGTGGTCCCAC